>NW_020190989.1:0-23305 GCF_002263795.3 Bos taurus | reverse complement strand
TGTGAGAACATGGCACTTGGGGTGACAGCAACTGTTTTGTGACCATGAGGCAACAAGTCAATGGGTACAGGATAAAACAGGGAAAAGACACAACAAGGGTTTTGACAATATAGTTGGAAAAAAAATCTAGTCTGGAAACATTTTCTTCTAGACTTTGATAATTTGTGAGATGATTAAAATTTTATTTTGTTTTAACCATTATTTCATTTCTTCTTCTTGTAGCCAAAGATATATTATTGATACAAACACTATCCAATTCATGTTGTAATTTATTTTGTGTCTGAACTGTTTCTTATTAATTTTCATCTATTATTATCATTGAATATTATTCTGCTGCTGCTGCTGCTAAGTAGCTTCAGTCATGTCCGACTCTGTGCGACCCCATAGATGGCAGCCCACCAGGCTCCCCTGTCACTGGGATTCTCCAGGCAAGAACACTGGAGTGGGTTGCCATTTCCTTCTCCAATGCATGAAAGTGAAAAGTGAAAGTGAAGTTGCTCAGTCGTGTCCAACTCGCAGCAACGCTATGGACTGCAGCCTACCAGGCTCTTCCATCCATGGGATTTTCCAGGCAAGAATACTGAAGTAGGGTGCCATTGCCTTCTCCAGAATATTATCCTGACGTTTAGTAATATTTTTAAAAAATGCCTTTGCAAAGGTATATAAAGATAAAAAAAAAACTCCAGTTGCTGAGGCATGAAGATTAGGATTCAATTTTAAGTTTTATAAAAGTCTTGATTTCCTCCCTGCCAGGAACTTTTTCATTTCTGTATGATCCTACCTTTTCTGGGGCCAAAGAATGATTAAGACTTTGAAAAACGATAGATATTGCAGCTACTGCTGAGAAATAGCTCCTGAGAATTCCTAGCACTTCCCATCAGCCACATTTAGACCTAACTCTCTGGTGATCAATGTTTCTAAACTTAAATTGGAGTACATAATCAACAGAACATTTAAATTGGTATTCCCCTGGAAAATCTAGGGTGTGTGTTTGATACATTTAGTAAGCATTTATTTAACATCTCTTATCTACCAGGCACTTTATGATGCATTGGAAATGTAGAGATGCACAACATGGCCCTTACCCTTGAAAAGCTTACAGTGACAAAACAGAATGTTACAACATGAATAGAGGTATTGACAAGCGATCATATCTAGCCCTCTTAGCATAGTACTACCACTGAGTTAATTAAGAAAACCACATTCCCAGGCACGTATCTTTGACAGATGGTGTCCATGAAAGCTTCCCAAGCTCAGTCCTCCCCAGCAGAGTTTATTTTGGGAGGCAACTTTCTGCAGTCATCACTCAAGATCCTCAACATTACCCCTATTCTCCAAAGTCATCCCTTGCCCAATTGCACTCTCTGTGTGGTTCACTCACAGCAGTTATTTCAAGCAGCAAACACATTTGATAACTGGGTGATGATTTGAGGCACCATGTTTAAAGTGGGGGATTATGAGTAGTGTCTTGCTTCCTTTTGAATCAGCAAATTCTAAAAAAAGAAATCAGATTTTTGTCCTCTTCCTGAGCTGACTGTGACTTCTGAAAAAGGACTGAGCTCTCGAGCTCAGCATCCCTGGACCAGCAGCCTCAAGGGCATCTTCAGTCCTACATGGAGTTCAGTTCAGTTCAGTTCAGTCCCTCAGTTGTTACGACTCTTTGCGACCCCATGGACTGCAGCACGCCAGGCCTCCTGTCCACCAACTCCCAGAGTTTACTCAAACTCATGCCCATTGAGTCGGTGATGCCATCCAACCATCTCATCCTCTGTTGTCCCCTTCTCCTCCCGCCTTCAATCTTTCCCAGCATCAGCATCTTTTCAATGATCAGCTCTTCGCATCAGGTGGCCAAAGTATTGGAGTTTCAGGTTCAGCATCAGTCCTTCCAAAATATTCAGAACTGATTTTCTTTCAGATGGATGTTCATCAAGAGGCTCTTTAGTTCTTCTTTGTTTTCTTCCATAAGGGTGGTATCATCTGCATATCTGAGATTACTGAATTTTCCCCTTGCAATCTTGATTCCAGATTGTTCTTAATACAGTCTGGCATTTTGCATAATGTACTCTGCACAAAAGTTAAATAAGCAGGCTGACAATATACAGCCTTGACATACGCCTTTCCCAATTTGGAAACAGTCTGTTTTTCCACGTGTTGAGTGCAGCACTTTCACAGCATCATCTTTTAGGATTTGAAATATCTCAACTGGAATTCCATCACCTTCACTAACTTTGTTCATAGAGATGCTTCCTAAGGCCCACTTGACTTTGCACTCCAGGATGTCTGGCTCTAGGTGAGTGATCACACCATTGTGATTACCTGGGTCGTGCAGCTCTTTTTTGTACAGTTCTTCTGTGTATTCTTGCTAACTCTTCTTAATAGCTTCTGCTTCTGTTAGGTCCATACCATTTCTGTCCTTTATCATGCCCATCTTTGGATGAAATTTTCCCTCGGTATCTCTAATTTTCTTAAGAGATCTCTAGCCTTTCCCATTCTTTTTTTTTTTTTTTCTTCTCTATTTCTTTGCATTGATCACTGAGGAATGCTTTCTTATCTCTCCTTGCTATTCTTTGGAACTCTGCATTCAAATGGATATATCTTTCCTTTTCTCCTTTGCCTTTAGCTTCTCTTCTTTCATCAGCTATTTGTAAGGCTTCTTCAGACAACTATTTTGCCTTTTTGCATTTCTTTTTCTTGGAGATGGTCTTGATCCCTGCCTCCTGTACAATGGCACGAACCTCTGTCCATAGTTCTTCAGGCACTCTGTCTATCAGGTCTAATCCCTTGATTCTATTTGTCACTTCCACTGTGTAGAAGGACGTTGCACTAATCTTCTCCTGAGAAAACTCCAAAATTACAACTCACTGACTGAACAGCTGTCAACAGGAGAATATTTGATCCCACCAAAAAAAGGACACCCACATCAAGGCAAAGGAGAAGCCCCGCAAGATGGTAGGAGGGGTGAAATTCTGTTTAGAATCTAATCCCATACCACCAGAGATGCTCAGAGGGCTCAAACAAAACCTTGTCAGCACCAGGAGCCCACAGAGACTGAACCGACTTACCTTTGAGTGTTTGAGTGTCTCCTGTGGAGGTATGGGTCAGCAGTGGCCTGCCATAGGGGCAGGAGCTCTGGGTGCAGCAGACCTGGGTATGGCCTAAGCCCTCTTGGAGAAAGTCACCATTTACTCCACCAATAGAGTCTCCAGAACTTACACAGGACTGGAGAACAGGACTCTTGGACTGGAGAAACAGGACTCCTGTGCACACCAGGACTTGGGAGAGAAGGAGCAGTGACCCTATAAAAGACTAATGCAGGCTTGCCTGTGGGTGTACATAAGTGGTCCAGCAGAGGTGTGGGTCAGTGGTGGCCTGCTGCAGGGTTGGGGCACTGACTGCAGAGGTGCCTGCATGGGACCTTTTGAAGAAGATCACCATTATCTTCATTACCTCCACCAAAGTTTGGCCTCAGGTCAAAAACAGAGAGGGAACACAGCTCTGCCCATCAACAGAAAAACTGGTTGAAAGGTTTACTGAGCATGGTTCTGCCAGAACAAGACCCAGTTTCCCCCACAGTCAGTCTGTCCCATCAGGAAGCCTCCATAAGCCTCTTATTCTTATCCATCAGAGGGGAAACAGTCTGAAAACAACAGTCACAGAAAACTAATCAAACTGATCACATGGACTACAGCCTTGTCAAACTCAGTTAAACTATGAGTCATGCAGTGTAGGACCACCCAAGATGGATGGGTTTTGGTGGAGAGTTCTGATAAAACGTGGTCCACTGGAGAAGGGAATGGCAAGCCACTTCAGTATTCTTGCCTTGAGAACCCCATGAACAGTCTGAAAGTGCAAAAGATAGTACACTGAAAGATGAACTCCCCAGGTTGTAGATACCCCATATGCTATGGAGAAGAGTGAAGAAATAACTCCAGAAAGAATGAAGAGATGGAGCCAAAGCAAAAACAACATTCAGTTGTGGATGTGACTGGTGATGGATATTAAGTCTGATGCTGTAAAGAGCAATATCGCATAGGAACCTGGAGTGTTAGGTCCATGAATCAAGGTAAACTGGAAATGGGTTACACATGAGATGGCAAGAGTGAACATCAGCATTTAGGAATCAGTGAACTAAAATGGACTAAATTGGGCAAATTTAACTCAGATGACCATTATATCTACTACTGTGGGCAGGAATGCCTTAGAAGAAATGGAGTAGCCCTCATAGTCAACAAAAGAGTCTGAAATGCAGTACTTGGATGCAATCTCAAAAATGACAGAATAATCTGTTTGTTTCCAAAGCAAACCATTCAATATCACAGAAATACAAGTCTATGCCTCTACCAGTAATGCTGAAGCAGCTGAAGTTAAACAGCTTTATGAAGACTTACAGACTTTCTAGAGTTAATACCCCAAAAAGATGTCCGTTTCATTATAGGGGACTGGAATGTAAAATTAGGAAGTCAAGAGATACCTGGAGTAACAGGCAAATTTGATCTCTGAGTACAAAATGAAGCAGGGCAAGGTTAATAGAGTTTTGTCAAGATAATGGACTGATTATAGCAAACACCCTCTTCCAACACACAAGAGAAGACTCTACACATGGATATCACCAGATGGTCAATAACAAAATCAGACTGATTATAGTCTTTGCAGCCAAAGATGGAAAAGCTCTATACAGTCAGCAAAAACAAGACTGGAAGCTGACTTTGGCTCAGATTATGAACTCCTTATCGCCAAATTCAGGCTTAAATTGAAGAAAGTAGGGAAAACCACTAGATTATCCAGATATAACCTAAATCAAATCCCTATGACTATGCAGTGGAAGTGGTGAAGTTAGGTGAGTAAAAACAGTAAAGCAGTTGCAATTTCTCATAACAGGTAAACATAAAGCATATGTGATTAAGCAAAGTGGCAATTTGATCAAGAAGCTAGATCTCTTCAGCGATAAAGTTCTTGCATGTGATTTGTTTTTCAAGCTTGTTACTTTATCATTTATTTTTAAAAGAGGGCAAAAATCTTTTATTTTATATTGACACCCTAGAATTACTGAAGAAATCTTGACACAAATGAGAGCTAGTGATTGAAGCCACTTTTACTAATATATTAAATGATGTAAGCTAAATGATCTACCTCCTCCATTTTTTGTTGTTGTTGTTGTTGCTGCTTCATTCAGCATCAGCCATAACATCTTAAAAGCTGCGTGAGTGGATTTGTTTTTTGTTTTCTTTTTTTAAGATATATCTTGTGAAGACACTCAAAATTAGTAGTGTAGCATCTTCAGATTTTAGCAGAATGAATTTATATTCCACTAGAGCTGTGTTCTTTTTGGCCTAATTCTTCAAATTTTAAATGCTCAACAGGATTGATGAGGCTATTTAGCTACAAACCAAGTAGCAAGAATCAGCATTTACATATATATTGCAATCTAGAACCACATTTTCTAATCAGACTTTAGACCACAGGACAATATAAATATATACTGTGGAAGAGACTAGATTAGAAATGAATGTATGTGATTAAATTTTTAAAAGCAAAGGCTTAGTAGTTTCTTCTTTGCCATGATTCCAACCAATTTTTGTCAGTGACTAGAATAATCTGTTTGGGCATCCCTGGTAGCTCAGTAGTAAAGAATCCACCTGCCAGGTAGAGGATGTGGGTTTGATCCCTGGGCCAGGAAGATCACTTGGGGAAGGAAATGGCTTCTCACTCCAGTATTCTTGCCTGGGACTCCATGGACAGAGGAGACTGGCAGGCCACAGTCCATGGGGGTCTCAAAAGAGTCAGATATGCCCTAGCAACTAAACAACAAATAATCCATTTGGAGTAACTGAAATCAAATTTAGAGATCGTGGTAGTATATTTAGGCTGCTAAAACAAAATTCTATATACTGGATGACTTATAAACACAATGATTTCTCACTGCTCTGAGGCTGGTAAGTCCAAGATCACAGTGTCTGATGAAGGATTAGTTCCTGGATAATAAAGGGTACCTTCTTACTCTGTCCTCACATGTAGGAATGAAGGATCTCTCTGGGGCCTCCCTTACAAAGACTCTAAACCCATTCATGAGAGATTTGTCCTCATGACCTGATCACCACCTAGAGGCTCCACTTTCTTTTGTGAACAGAGCACATACCAATTTAACAGAAACTATCCACACTAAGTTAATTTTCTTGCAGTCCTTGATTTCCATCCTTCCATTCTAATTTATAAGTCATTAACCTAATCATAAAGTCTTTCTTGGAGCTTTTCTGACATTAATATCACAAGGGAAAATTCTACAGTCTGCTATTCTAAATTTATTTTATTAGTGAGTCCTGGTTCCCTGGAGAAACTTCCTTAATGTATTATGCATTGCAACTCCATTCTCCAAAGTTGTTTGCTCAGTTTATTAACATTCAGTATATTATTATTGATATTGATTTTATAATCAAAATAAGTATATATTAATATTTAGCAATATATTTTTATATAGTTCCTAACTTTAACTAAATAACCACTTTTGGAGAAACAATGCTTTAGAGCCATCTGATAATGAGGCTATCCATTATTTAAAAGTAAACAAAGCAAAATAAACACAAACAAACAAAAAATCTTCCCAAGTTATTCAGATATATAGCTGGTATAAATATTCAGAATGCTATTTTCTATTTCTCCCTGATTGATTCTTGCTACAGTGTTTGTAGCTAATGCCTCTTCTCAGAAAAGATAATGTAGATGGAGAAACAGAGAAATTCAATAAGAAAGAAAAATAAATGAAAGGTAAGGCTTAGATTCTTTATTATGACACACTTACCTATATTTACCTATTTCCTTTCCTCTTGTAGTATATAAATATTAACTATGTGTTGGTTTTGATTCCTTTGCAGTGCAATCTTTATTTCAATAGCATGACTTTGAAGATTAGCATGATTTTCCCCTCTTCATCAACCTACAATATATTATAATGCTAATGTTTATCCTAAATATAGCATGCTATGGCTTAACCCAGTAGCTCAGCAATGAAGAATCCATCTGCAATGCAAGTAATGTGAGAGAAGCAGGCTTAATCCCTGGGTCTGGAAGATCTCCTGGAGAAAGAAATGGCAACCCACTCCAGTATTCTTGCCAGGAAAATCCCATGGACAGAGGAACCTAGCAGGCTGTTTTTCAAAGCATTGCAAACAGCTGGACATGACTGAGTAACTGAACACACACACACACACACACACCCCTACTGTTTTTGATTTCTAGATTTGTTGCACTTTCAAATCAACTTAATGTTCTTCCATCATTTGACCATTGTGTAATTTACACTGAATATTTATTTTGAGCTTAGAGAACAATTCTCTTCCTATGTTATTTCCTCCTTCAGAAATTTGGATTTGACTCATTTGTTTTGCAATGGATAAATCAGTATACACAGAACTATGAAACACGTCATCTGTTGAGCCCAGAGTGTAGCTAAAGGACACGACTATTTTTCCAGAAAATATATAGAATGATGATTGCATGAATTTTAGTGATATTTTTATCTATTATTAGAAGAAAAGCATCTATTATTGAATTTTTACTCTTACTTTTCTGTAACTAAATTGTAAATAAATAATTTAAAAATCCATAAATATTCTGTATAATAGTCCGTCTAAAAACTAAGTAGGTATATCTGTAGGTGAAAATAATTTGACTATTTTTAACATATGCTTTGATTCACTACCCTGCATTGAGAATTGTATAATTGTGCGAACATCTGCATTTGGAAAATTTATTATTTTTCCACAAGTCAACAGTATTTAAATCAAAAATATTTTGCATATTGTATATTTAACTTAGCAAGCTATCATACTGTGCTTCCTTGACACTCATCACAAAATGAAGTCATTTTGTTTTCTTAAAATCAAACAATTGTTGTAATTGCAGACTAGTTTATGACTATCTTCATCAAAACTATAAGTGTATTAATTGTTGAGCACATAAGCAACTTTTCACAAAGTGATTACATTGTTTAAAACATAATGAGCAGAAATGGCATTTCAACAGATAATAACCTTGTTTTATTCCCCTCAAAACAAAAATAATACTTTCTGATTCTCATTATAGATATGGAATTGTCTGTACAAAAGAAGTAGAGATTCTTTCTTTCTTTTCAAGCGTACTTATCATTTTAGTTCCATAAACTTTTGAGTGCATTCTTAAGGCTATTAGTATTTGCATACCTTTTGAATCTTAAACTTTACAGTTGCATCCTTATTATATAAACATTCAAAAAATTGGTCAATTACTTAAGCCTAGTTTACATTGAGTTTTTACCTAAAATAATAACTATGTGAGCTGTTATAAATCCCCAAATTCTATTATATGTGAATATATTTATAGAGCATAGCATTTCTATAATCCTATATTAGATATGAAAAAAATTAAATTTCAGGAAGTCAACTAATAAATGTGAGACCCAGACTTTGAATATAGACCAGCTGTAAAATAGTCTGATGTTTGTTCCACTAAACTACACTGCTTTCATCAGCTCTATCAGTGAAGGTCATGGAATGAACTTATATAATATTAATAGAATTGCAGGTATAGCAACAACTATAACAACTACACTCATTTATTCATCTGCTTTTCATGTGAGGGACCTTAACTCAGCAAATTGCATTTTAATACTACAACTATGAAAATGAAAAAAAAAATAGCAAAAGTTAAGTAAACCTGCCCAGGGCATTTTTAAAATAAACCAATATTGGGTTCTATTATCCATAGAATTCAAATTAATTCTCCATACAGTAAATTTAATTACCTAGAATGCTATAGGGGGTATGAGAAATCTCAGGTAATTATTATATTTTCTAGAGAATATGATGATTAGCTATTTTAAGTCTTGGAGCCTAATAGAATTAGCCTAGTGCTAAACATATTATTATCCTTTTGAAGAGTCAGAAACTACACTGATGTAGTTTCTTACAGTACCTCAGAGTTATTATTGTGAACATGAATTGTCACTATTTAGAATGTATGGGTTTGAACAGATAGAAAATTGAGGGAGGTAGAATTCTAAATGAACTGACTTTTCTGAAGATAGTTGAGAGTTAATCACTGGGCCTCTAGGGTACTCTTTAACACGTTTCTCTTAAAATGTTAAAGAAGACTTCAGCAAGCCATTAAGACAGTTAGTTTTCTAAGCTGGAGAAGGAAATGGCAACCTACTCCGGTATTCTTGCCTGGAGAATCCCAAGGACAGAGGAGCCTGGTGGGCTGCCGTCTATGGGGTTGCACAGAGTTGGACACGACTGAAGCGACTTAGCAGCAGCAGCAGCAGCTCTTTTCCAAGTATAGAAATTACTCCCAAGGTAAACTTAGAAACTGAAAAAAATAGGATAGTTATTACTACTATATCTATATGCATTTGGTTAGGATAACTATGTACAAATATTACTCACTATTGATATAAACATTCGTAAAATCATACACTGAAAGAATATAGGTCCATACATCTCACACCATCAAAGCTTATAATACTTAGGATATATCACTACATCTATCTGTGCATATCTCTATATCAGTCTATATCTAGAATAGTCTATAGATAAATATAGATATAGATAATATACTATCTACATTCAGATATATAAATATACAGAGATTGATGTAGACATAGGTATAGATATATAGAGATAATTTCCTTTGTGAAAATAGTCATCACTTGGAAAATCATCATTCCAATTAAATGATATACTGCATTTTGTCAAGACTGGAAATTAAAAGCTGACCTTTTTAGTCTGTTAGGTACACATCTAAAGTTTTTTATTATATAAATACATCATTTATATTATATGTAAGATAATTTTTCAATTTTCTAATTTAAGAATCAATTTATAATACATTTAAAAGATCAAAATATGAAATGAGGAAAGAAAATAGTGACTGTTTTAACTATTTTCAAAGTTTACTTTATATACATTAATTTAAATTTTATAACAAACTTTCAGGTAGGCAAAATAACTCCCAACCTATTTTCCTAGTGAAGGCCACTGAAACAGTTTCAGCAACTCTCCTATGGGTGCATCTTTCAAATAAGTATGGGGGGAAAATTGTTAAAGAAAGAATCACCCATTAATGGAAGGCAGAACTCTCTTCCCCTATACATGTATCTGTTCTCTTCCAAACTCCCCTCCCATCCAGGCCACTACATAACATTGAGTAGTGTTCTCTGTGGAGAGGCAATGGCAACCCACTCCAGTACTCTTGCCTGGAAAATCCCATGGAAGGAGGATCCTGGTAGGCTTCAGTCCATGGGGTCGAGAAGAGTCAGACACGACTGAGCGACTTCACTTTCACTTTTCACTTTCACGCATTGAGAAGGAAATGGCAACCTACTCCAGTGTTCTTGCCTGGAGAATCCCAGGGACAGCAGAGCCTGGTGGGCTGCTGTCTATGGGGTTGCACAGAGTCAGACACGACTGAAGTGACTTAGCAGCAGCAGCAGCAGTGTTCTAGGTACTATACAGTTAGTGATCCATTTTAAATATAACAGTGTATACATGCTGGCCTCAAACTCCCTAGAGATTGTCATACTGAGTGAAGTCAGATAGAGCAAAATATCGTATGATATCCTTATATCAAGAATCTAAAAAGAAATGACACAAGTGAACTCATCTAGGGCTTTTTTGGACTTCCCTGGTGGCTCAGTTGGTAAAGAATCTGCCTGCAATGTGGGAGACCTGGGTTCGATCCCTGGGTTGGGAAGATCCCCTGGAGGAGGGAGTGACAACCCACTCCAGTATTCTTGCCTAGAGAATCCCCATAGACAGAGGAGCCTGGTGGGCTGCAGTCTATGTGTTCACAAAGAGTCAGACATGACTGAGCAACTAAGCAAAGGGCTTTTTTTATTCCCCTGTTGGCTAGTTCTGGTTACTCTCCAGTTCTGGTATAGCAAAGCTTACCAGAACCTGAGCTTGCAGATTCTGGAATTTTTTATTGCTTTGGTGTTCATTTGAAAAGAGAAAAAATGCCCTTGGCATGGAGTTGATGGGAAGAAAAGTATACTGGAATCACCCAGATAAACACTGCGAGCTATGATCTTGTAGTATTAGGCAGGCTAATTTTCACTTCTCTATTATTATCTGTAATACTTACAATTCTCATCCTTTTTACCCCCCTACTTTTTTCTGTCTTGAGAAAACATCACAAAGGCAAGTTGCCTTAATTTTAATTCTACTCTTTAATATTCCAAAAGCTACGAGTTTATTTTAACTCTTGTTTAATCTTACTCATCTTCCTCTTCACTTGATCTTTTTTATAAAAATAGTTTAGCCATTTATCTTCTTTGATTTTTTAGCTCCTGTTTTATAGATACATCATCTGATCTGTTGATAGTACTAAATGTTTATTTAGAAATTACCATTTGCCAGACATTATGCTGAGCAAAGGCTCATTTAATCTGTGCAACCATATGATATGTGTATTTATTTCATAGATGGTGCCAGGAGATTAAGTAAATTGTCTGAGGTCATAATACTCTGAAATTGTAGAGTTGACTTAACCTAGCCCATCTGAGTAGGGCCCGTGTTTTTAACCACTTTATGCACAATGATTGCTTTAAAATTCATTGCTTCTTATAGTAATCCATTTCCAAATGTCCGCATCCCTGTGATGAATTCTTTTTCTATAATTTTGTTTGTCGGATTTTGTTGATCTTGTTTTATGTTTAACCTCTGAATACAGATATGTTTTATCAGAACTATTTATGCTTCCCTTTATCGTAAAAGCCATCCTTCTTTGTTATTTTAAAGTTCTCTCAAAATAGCACTCAATGTATTTCTGAGCTGTCATGGATATTTTCTTGCATTTGGTGATTGATTCACTTTAAAGCTTCAGAATTAAACTGGCTCTTAAGCAATGTTAACAGAAATATTTTTATTTCAACTCAAACCAATGCATACAGAAAGCAGTGCGGTTCTGCTATATATGAGAATGAAAATAATTTATGTACCTGAGTGAATATATCTGTATTTTAGTACACAAAATAACTAAGGACCAATGTTTGATAAAAAGAAGTTTCTAGCATTCATGTAAGATATCTCCATCCTTACTGTATGCCACACTGTATTCTGTGAATATTTCTACATAAAATTGTTGAAATAATTCTGCCAGTATTATATTCCTTAAGAAAATTTTACTTATTACCTAAAGAGATTCAAAACTTGTATATAACTTGATATTTTAAAAAGTTTGTTTTAGTCTCTCAGTCATGTCAGATTCTAAAACCCCATAGACTCTAGCCCGTCAGGCTCTTCTGTCCATGGAATACCACAGGCAAGAATACTGGGGTGATTAGCCCTTCTCTTCTCCAGGAGACAGGGACTGAACCTGGATCTCCACCATTGCAGGCAGACTGTTTATCATATGAGCCACTGTGTTTAAAACATCAATAAGTATCTGTTGAATTAATATTGGCTTTAGACATTTTCAATTTAAAATAATTTTGACTTATTACTCTTCATCATTTTATGTCATTTAGTGACCCTTATTTATTTTGTTTGTTTGTTTGATTTGGAAAGAAAAGTTTACTCTTCTTGGAAAACAATATGCACACTTTATTTTGCAAAATCTGTTTGTAAATTTTTAAAGGATAGTATGATACAAAATACCAGTAATCAAGATGGTCTGATTTTAAATGATTTCATCTTTCTATGGAGTAAATAAGCTCATTTTCAAAAAATCTACTACAGTTGGTGTTAACTAGATGTGTTTGAAGAGAAAATACACAGTATTCATAATCAGAAAGTTGATTTACACATTTCTTCAGTTAATAATTTTAAATATGAATATTCAAAACACTAACCGGGATTTATCTCCAGATAGGAAATGATATATTTAAATAACTATAATTGAAATATATATATATGTATATATTGTATCATGTTATTATAACATAAACTCAATGTTCAAAAAACAAAAATTATGGCATCTGGTCCCATCATTTCATGTGAAATAGATGGGGAAACAGTGGAAACAGTGCAGACTTTATTTTTTGGGGCTCCAAAATCACTACAGATGGTGATTGCAGCCATGAAATTAAAAGATGCTTACTCCTTGGAAGGAAAGTTATGACCAACCTAGATAGCATATTCAAAAGCAGAGAGATTACTTTGCCAACAAAGGTCCATCTAGTCAAGGCTATGGTTTTTCCTGTGGTCATGTATGGATGTGAGAGTTGGACTGTGAAGACAGCTGCGTGCCAAAGAATTGATGCTTTTGAACGGTGGTGTTGGAGAAGACTCTTGAGAGTCCCTTGGACTGCTGCTGCTGCTGCTAAGTCACGTCACTCATGTCCGACTCTGTGCGATCCCATAGACAGCAGCCCAACAGGCTCCTCTGTCCCTGGGATTCTCCAGGAAAGAATACTGGAGTGGGTTGCCATTTCCTTCTCCAATCATGAAAGTGAAAAGTGAAAGTGAAGTCTCTCTGTCTTGTCCGACTCTTAGCGACCCCATGGACTGCAGCCTACCAGGATCCTCTGTCCATGGGATTTTACAGGTGAGAGTACTGCAGTGGGTTGCCATTGCCTTCTCTGCCTTGGACTGCAAGGAGATCCAAAAAGTCCATTCTAAAGGAGATTAGTCCTCAGTGTTCTTTGGAAGGACTGATACTAAAGCTGAAACTCCAATACTTTGGCCACCTCTTGCGAAGACTTGACTCATTGGAAAAGACTCTGATGCTGGGAGGGATTGGAGGCAGGAGGAGAAGGGGACAACAGAGGGTGAGATGGCTGAATGGCATCACTGACTCGATGGATAAGAGTTTGGGTGAAATCTGGGAGTTGGTGATGGACAGGGAGGCCTGGCGTGCTGCAATTCATGGGGTCGGGAAGAGTCGGACATGACTGAGTGACTGAACTGAACGTTATATAATTAAATAAATTTCATCATTTTATAATTATTACAGCTTTATTCTAAAACTTTTTAAAAGGAAGAGCACATTTGTGATCACTAATAATTTTTAGGTTAACAATTTATATTCAGATTTGTTTATACAAGTTAAAAAGACATCCATAGACTAGGGACTTGTGTTTCTATGTATTCACTAGAAAACAATAAAGATTTTGTGTCAGGTTTTAAAATTTTTAGAGTTTAAATTACAATAGAAAATTTTATATTTTCTTGGAAACAACACGAGTTTGGCTTTTAAAGGAAAAATGATTTTCTTTCTAACAAATACATAGATTTCTTTTTTGCTAACCACAAGACACCATTTTTTTAGGCACCTTAAACAGCTTAATTTACCTTGTATATACGATTATACATAAATCACATACCTATGTGTACACACTGCATGCTGCTGCTGCTGCTGCTAAGTCACTTCAGTCATGTCCGACTCTGTGCGACCCAGTGGACGGCAGCCCACCAGGCTCCCCCATCCCTGGGATTCTCCAGGCAAGAACACTTGAGTGGGGTGCCATTTCCTTCTCCAATGCATAAAAGTGAAAATTGAAAGTGAAGTCAGTCAGTTGTGTCCGACTCTTAGCTACCCCATGGACTGCAGCCCACCAGGCTGCTCCATCCATGGGATTTTCCAGGCAAGAGTACTGGAGTGGGATGCCATTGTCTTCTCTGACACATTGTATAGATAGAAACAAATATGTATGCATATTTTATTAAGCTCATAATAAAACTGTCATTAAATGTGTTTTTTAAAAGGCCTGTTACATACATTTGTTTGTTTGCTTTTAGAGATAATTTTTACATCAAGACATGGATATGGGTATGTGTATGTACACCACTTATTTCTTAATAAACAAATGCTATGGTTAAATCAAAAAGTTAAAACTGTGTGTTGTAAAACAGAGCCAAACAGATGTTCCAAAATATCCAGATGCTTGGTGTAATTAAAATGAAACATCTGGATTATTAGCAGATTGAATTTTTTTTTAATTGAAATGGCTGGAGGCTTTGAAATAATGACATTACATTTTAAAATGACATGATTTGTTATTAACAATATGAAAGTCTAAGACTTTTGTCCAGTTACAAGTTAATATGTGTTACAACAGAAGTGATATTCTGTGTATCTGGTACTCCCATATTCACTATCATTGTGCTAGATATCTGATTGCTTTCTTTTCACATTGTTTCTTTAAAATACCTCAATTTAGTCCTTAGATATAATTAAATTTAAGAATTTGTATTTTTTTTAAACTAACTATGCCAGTTAAGCTGGGCTTCCCTGGTAGATCAGCTGATAAAGAATCCACCTGTGATGGATTCATTTTGATATTTGGCAAAACTAATACAATTATGTAAAGTTTAAAAATAAAATAAAATTAAAAAAAAATAAAATAAATTACCTTAAGGCATGGGGAAAAAAAAAAAAAAAGAATCCACCTGCATTGCAGGAGACCCTGATTCGATTCCTGGGTTGGGAATATCCCCTGGAGATGGGATAGACTACCCACTCCAGTATTCTTGGGCTTTCCTGGTGGCTCAGGTGGTAAAGAATGTGCCTGCAATGCAGGAGACCTGGGTTTGATCCCTAGGTTGGAAGATCCCCCGGATGAGAGCACGGTAACCCAGTCCAGTATTCTTGCCTAGAAATCCCCATGGACAGAGGAGCCTGGTGGGCTACAGTCCATGGGGTCACAGAGTCAGACATGACTGAGCAACAAAGTACAACACAGCACGTGTCAGTTAAGCTACTTTAAATAAAACTATTTCTTGTAATCATGTATGAATATAAATCATTGTTTATTACTGAATAAAAATTAAAGAAGATATAATTCATTCCAATACTTTAGAAAATTGATTTATTTTGACTTCTTGATTAAAACAGACAATTATATTAATGTATGTTTTTGGTTTATAATTTTAAAGACTGACGCACTTAGTAAAATTTTGACATTTAAAAAATAATAGTCATGTATAAATATGAGCATAAAATGCATAAAATGCCTTCAAAAATGTACTTCTAATTACTTTTTGAATAACATTTGCATTCAACTTTATTAACTCTAAACTTCATGTTTTTATATTTGAGTGCCTACCTATGGTGATTAATAAAATGCCTAAATTTACTGAGAAGAATCATTAAAATCCTGAAGAGTAGACTCCTAATATAGAAAATTACAAGGTTCATGGTCTTTCTTTTAAAGGACTTGTATTTATTTTCAATGTGTTGTGTGATTGTTATAATTTAGGCATCTCCAATACTCTCAATGTATATACATGTAATATTTCAGAAAACGCAATTTCATGTATGTGTCCTCAGACAGTATATACTTAAATCCAGTGAATAGAATTTAGAAATAAGTTCTGAGATAGATTAAATTACTCCTGATGTGCATTCACTCCCACCTCCTGTCTCCTTAAGAAAACATTTAACTTCAGTTTAGCTGGGCTTTGGCTACAAGTTGAGTTGATTATTTATCCTCCCAGCTTGCCTATGGGCTCAGCCATATGACTTACTGCGACAAATGAGATATTTGTTTGTTATATGCAGCTGTTTCTATTGTGCCTCTACCATCATGAAGAACTGGTTTCCCTGAGTAAGGATAACTGCTCCTTGACCTGGGTCCAGAGTGAACACTCTTGCAATACACTAAGAGTAGCCTGCAGTGAAGACTCACACAGGGTCCCTGGCTAGAATCTCTAAATTGGGCTTTATTTAGATTAGCTAATCTAAAGTAGATCTATAGACTCATTAACATGAGTTGTTATTATTGAATACCATTTAGTTTGGGAGATCAGTGGTCTATTATCTTTTCTCCAGTAACTAATTGATACAGGATACTTAATTTACTTGGTATCTATAGATATCCATGATCTTGGTGTTATTGCTGAATGGTTTTAGATACATGAATTAATGACAAGTTAAGTGTGGTGTTGCTCAGTGATGGCTCACTCTTGTGTGACCCCTTGGACTGTAGCCTAACAGGCTCCTCGTGTCCATGGAATTTTTCAGACAAGAACACTGGATGCTGGTTGCCATTTCCTCCTCCAGGAGATCTTCCCAACCCAAAGATCAAACCCACATCTCCTGTGTATTCTGCATGGCAGGCGGAGTTCTTTACCATGAGCCACCTGGGAACCCCAATGAACAAGTTAGTTCAGCTATTAATATGAACTATGTATTTACCTCCACATGGCCTGTCTTCTAAATCAATGTGAAACACGTTTAACAATGGCATGAGGCAGAAGAGGAAGATTTATCAGCTATTTGGTCCAGATGTCGTTATAAAAGAGAGACCATGAAATCTTTTGTGCAAAACTTGGAAAATTGTAAAGCCCGTGTAGGAATTTTTTTGAAAATCTTTCATTAATTTGAGGTTTCCCTGGTGGCTCAGATGGTAAGGTTCTGCCTTCAATGTGGGAGACCTGAGTTTGATCCCTGGGTGGGGAGAACCTCTGGAGAAGGAAATGGCAACCCACTCCAGTACTCTTGCCTGGAAAATTCCATGGACAGAGGAGCCTTGGTAGGCTACAGTCTATGGGGTCACAAGAGTCGGACAGGACTGAGCGACTTCACTTCTTCATTTAATTATATAAAAAGACGCACGATGACCATTCTATATGTCAACATTTGCTTCTTAGTCTTATTAATAAATATATAATTTATGAAACCAAGCCACATCTTCCACTTATTCTTTAAACTTTGGCTAAGTCTTTACCACTTTTTCTTTAAACTTTGGCTAGGTTTCAAATGGGAGAAGAATCTTGGCTGATGATTCAACTAACATATGTTAAAGACCTAACATGAGTAATCAAAGAGCCACATGATAGCAGGAACTATGGAAGAATAAACTGGCTAATTGTAATTTGAACACTTCTGTCAATTCTTCAATAGAATAATATTAGCTGATAATTAGTCATGTAGTATCTTGTGGGACTCTGTCTATACAAAGATTGTAATAGAACAAATGTTATTGAACAAGTTTATTGATCATAGGAGATGTAGTTGGAAAACCTGGCATCTCTATCCTCAAATAATAAATAACTAAAGGTTCTTCCTAAAAAACAATACCCCAAGAAGTGCAAAAAGTTATTTCTCTAAAGCTAATTAGAAGACAAAGTGGACGAGTGAATTAGAGGAGGAAAATGGAATTGCTTAAACATGAAGGATACATCAAACTTCTAATATCTTTTGATTATCCTGAAGAGTGTGCCCTGGAGCCCTGTTGATATACCTATGTTTGAAAGTACAACTATGAATAACAAACAAAGCATTCTTTTCAATTTACCAGCAAACATAGAAAAAGTAGAAGTAGAGTGGTGATGAGGAACAAGAATCAGGTATATGGACAGTTTAATATGAAAGAAAAAGAAGCTATTTTATTTTAGCATATATGTAAATGTTAGGGCTTCCCTCATGGCTCAGTTAAAGGCATTCAAAAATGGAAAATCAGACAGCTTTCCAATGATTGGTGCTAGACTGGCTCCTCACATAATGTGTTTAACACACAATAACCCTGCAACTTGAAAACAAGATAGAGGAATCAGAAGTACTGTTCTAAAAAATAAATTAGTATTGCGTAGGAAAACATCATTCTTCTAATAGTGTGTCTATGTGTGTATTTATGGAATTTGTCATAATTCCAAGACAGGTGGCAAATCTTTTATACATGGAGATATTGCCTGCCTTCAAAATTAGATCTAGATATTTTAGGCTTGTGGGGGTCAGATTTCTAGATGGGGGCCCAGGAAAGGAGCATAGGGGCTAGAGATAACTGTAATCAACCCACCCAGTATTAGATGTCAGCATGGCTTTTATAAGAAGAGGAATCATTTTCAAATGGGAATAAGGTTCTGCGTCTTCCCATCTGCATTTCATATCACCTTGACATGGGATACAAAATTTAGTTTCAAGACTTCATTACAAGTGTGCAAAGTTCAAAGGTCTGTGTTTCTGAATGGTGCTTTATATAGAGAGAAGGCAACCATACTGAGTTATACTAAAGAAAAAAGGCAGAGGTGAACAAACTGAACCAATGCTTTTTATAAAAAAATAAAATAAAGGACATTTCTGTTATATATATGTCAATTTGAGCATATTATTTTATATTTAGATCAAAATAGCCCTTCCAGCATATGAATAGAGGATTTACGTTCTCTGAGAAGACACTGCTATTCTTTAAGAGTATTGTGTATATGCTTTTTGTGTTTTAAACAGGCAAGTGTATATGAACCTTGCATTATGTATGTCTATGTTTAATTTTAAAATACCTGCTGAATGACAACAAGGTTAAAACTGTTAATCTTTATCTCACACTGCACATTAAAATAAAGTCAGATGCCAGGACTATGGCTGTCAAAGCTCTATTTAGATGCACTCAAAGGTTTCTGGGTTATTATATGAGCCTCCTTTCTATTACCTTGGCTCTGTCAGTTCTTAGTTTAGTTGGTCTGTCCTGTTGTGAGTAGCTCAACAGTGCTGCGCGTTTCTTTTCTGATTCCCTATTCCAGCCCAGACCACTGTATGGAGATCATTCATAAGCTTTCTCAAATTTCCCAATCAAATACAGGCCTGAATGAGAAACCTTTGGCATTTCCATCCGGGTTAAGATCAATTAGCAATATTTTGCTTCTTTATTAGTAAAACTCAGAGCCTGATTATAACCAATGTTAAAAATAAAAGAGCATTTGGCAGTATAGATCCCTCACAAGTATCAAAAGGCTAAATTTTCACGAAGGACAACACTGTTTCTAAATTAGTCATATTATCTCGTTCAGTCATTCAGTCATGTGTGACTCTTCGGTACTTCCATGGGATGCAGCATGCCAGGCTTCCGTCTGCTTCACCATCTCCCAGATCTTGCTCAAACTCATTGTCCATTGAGTTGGTGATGCCAATCCAACCATCTTGTCCTCTGTCGTTCCCTTCTCCTCTTGCCTTCAATCTTTCCCAGCATCAGTGTCTTCTCTAATGAGTCAGCTCTTTGCATCAGGTGGCCAAAGTATTGGAGTTTTCTACTTCAACATCAGTCCTTTCCAATAAATATTCAGGGTTTGATTTCCTTTAGGATTGACTGGTTTGATCTCCTTGCTGTCCAAGGGACTGGTCAAGAGTCTTCTCCAACACCACAGCTTAAAAGCATCAATTCTTCAGCTCTCAGCTTTCTTTACAGTCCAATTCTCACATCCATACATATAAGTACTGGAAAAACCATACCTTTGACTAGACAGAACTTTCTCAGCAAGTAATGGTCTCTGCTTTTGGTGTCCTAAGTTGTCATAGTTTTCTCCAAGGAGTGATATCTTTTAATTTCAAGGCTGCAGTCATGATTCATATATATATATAAATATATATAAGTTATAGTATAATACCCTGCTTCTTTTGTTTTAAGTTGAAGTTAAATTGACATATGATATTATATGCTTCAAGTGTACACATTTAATTCAACATCTGTTACACTACAAAATGATCACCAAAAACAGTCGTAATTATGTTCCACTACTGTACAAATTGGAGCAGGAAATGGCAACCCACTCCAGTTTCCTGCCTGGAGGATGCCATGGACAAGGGAGCCTGGTAGGCTATAGTCCATGGGGTTGCCAAGAGTCGGACACAACTGAGTAACTAACAACAACAGCCATGTAATTGGTGCTTCCTTGGTAGCTCAGCCAGTAGAGAATCCACCTGCAGTGTGGGAAACCTAGGTTCAATCCCTAGGTTGGGAATACCCCCTGGATGAGAGCCTGGAAACCCACTCTAGTATTCTTGCCTGAAGGATCCTCATGGAGAGAGGAGCCTGGCAGGCTACAGTCACAGCACAGCACAGCACAGCACCATACAATTGATCCCCTTCACCCTTTTCTTCTTTCTTAATATTTGACAATCTATCCAATGTAGTTTTTCAAATAGTTGAATAAACCATTTTATTGATTGGAATAAAAAAATTTTTCCCTAAATCCTCCCATTTCTCACTTTGTAAAAAAACATATTTATAAAAATTGTCAGTATTTTGGATATTATTATGAAAATGCAGTGTGAATAACTCATTTCTGGAAATAATGGACATGTAAGGTAACAGATGAAATATGAAAATCTATTGGGTACTACTACTTACCTGGTTCCAGCTCTTCTACCTCCTATTTTTCTTCATTCCACTTTTCTCTTTATCTTGACCTCCAAATATTTTGAGAGAGAGGACTTCAGGTTTCAGTCACAATTACTCAACTATGCTGTTTATAGCCCAGGAAAAGCAATATTTAAATACATGTGAGTGGCTATGTTTTAATAAGCAATAATTCATCAACCCTGATATTTGAAATTCAAATAATTTCCATATACCATTTAAAAGGAGGTATCCGCTCTTTGCTGAAATATCTTTCTTATTTTGCAGACCATGCAAATACTGGCAGTGGGCAAGATTCAGCCTTCTCCTAATAGATTGTTGATCTTCAACCTGGAAAAGCAGAAAAAAACTCACTAGGTATACAGAAACTTTCCCACATATGTATGCTTAGTCGCTCAGTCCTTTCCGACTATTCTGACCCAGGGAGTGTAGCCCACCAGGCTACTCTCTTCATGGGATTCTCTGGGCAAGAATATACAGACACTTTCCCACATCCTCCAATAATTGTTTTGGAGTAAGTTGGACTCTAGACAGAGCTTTCCTACAGAATTTTTGATGATGGCAATGTTTTATATCTGTTCTTATGATATGGTAGCCACTAGACATGTAAGTTAGTGGAGGTGATGGAATTCCAGTTGAGCTATTTCAAAACCTAAAAGATGATGTTGTAAAAGTGCTGCACTCAGTATGCCAGCAAATTTGGAAAACTCAGCAGTGGCCACAGGACTGGAAAAGGTCAGTTTTCATTCCAATCCCAAAGAAAAGCAATGCCAAAGAATGCTCAAACTACCTCACAATTGCACTCATCTCTCACGCTAGCAAAGTAATGCTCAAAATTCTCCAAGCAAGGCTTCAACAGTACCTGAACCATGAACTTACAGAGATTCAAGCTTATTTTAGAAAAGGCAGAAGAACCACAGATCAGATTGCCAAGATCCGCTGGATCATGGAAAAAGCAAGAGAGTTCCAGAAAAACATCTGTTTCTGCTTTCTTGACTATGCCAAAGCCTTTGACTGTGTGGATCACAACAAACCGTGGAAAATTCTGAAAGAGATGGGAATACCAGACCACCTGACCTGCCTCTTGAGAAATCTGTAGGAAAGTCAGGAAGCAACAGTGAGAACTGAACATGGAACAGCAGACTGGTTCCAAATAGGAAAAGGAGTACATCAAGGTTGTATATTGTCACCATGCTTATTTAACTTATATGCAGAGTACATCATGAGAAATGCTAGGCTTGGTGAAGCACAAGCTGGAATCAATATTACCAGGAGAAATATCAATAGCTTAAGATATGCAGATGACACCATACTAATGGCAGAAAATGAAGGAGAACTAAAGAGACTCTTGATGAAAGTGAAAGGAGAGTCAAAAAGTTGGCTTAAAGCTCAACATTCAGAAAACTAAGATCATGGCATCTGGTCCCATCACTTCATGGCAAATGGACAGAGAAACTGTGGAAGCCTTTATTTTTGGGGGGTCCAAAATCACTGCAGATGGTGACGGCAGCATGAAATTGCTGCTGCTGCTGGGGCTACCGCTGCTACCGCTGCTAAATCACTTCAGTCGTGTCCGACTCTGTGCAACCCATAGACGGCAGCCCACCAGGCTCCCCGTACCTGGGATTCTCCAGGCAAGAACACTGGAGTAGGTTGCCATTTCCTTCTCCAGTGCATGAAAGTGAAAAGTGAAAGTGAAGTCGCTCAGTCATGTCCGATTCTTTGCGACCCCGTGGACTGCAGCCTACCAGGCTCCTTCACCCACGGGATTTTCCAGGCAAGAGTACTGGAGTAGGTTGCCATTGCCTTCTCTGAGCATGAAATTAAAAGATGATTACTCCTTGGAAGAAAAGTTGTGACCAACCTAGACAGCATATTAAAAAGCAAAGACATTACTTTGCCAACAAAGATCCATCTACTCAAGGCTATGGTTTTCCCAGTAGTCATGTATGGATGTGAGAGTTGGACTGTGAAGAAGGCTGAGCACCGAAGAATTGATGCTTCTGAACTGTGGGGTTGGAGAAGACTCCTGAGGGTCCCTTGGAGATCTCTCAAGGAGATGCAACCATTCCATCCTAAAGGAAATCAGTTCTGAGTATTCATTGGAAGGACTGATGTTGAAGCTGAAACTCCAATACTTTGGTTACCTAGTGTGAATAACTGGCTCATTTGAAAAGATCCTGATGCTGGGAAAGATTGAGGGTGGGAAGAGAAGGGGAGGACAGAGGATGAGATGTTTGGATGGTATCACCGACTTGATGA
>NW_020190988.1:0-19509 GCF_002263795.3 Bos taurus | reverse complement strand
ATAGGCACTCTGACATATAGCTCATGAAGTTAAATTGAGTCTTTGCCGCTTATAAATGGGCTTGACAACATGGGACCAGGTGGACTATCCTCACTGAAAACATTGATTATGAGTTAAGGTAAAATAAAACAGGGCTGATATAAAGCGAGAGAAACCCATATTACATATGTTCTAAGTAGGGAAGCGGGTAATTATCCCCACGGTTTTTCGATTCACTTCTCCACTTATGCCCGAGTTCTTGAGCCATGGGAAAACAAATGGTGCCTCTGGATGGATTACCCCAGGCTTTTTTTCTTAAATATACGTATTCCTTGAAGTCTAGTTGATTTACAGTGTTTTAGGTGCCAGAGCAAGCTGACTTCAGTTATACATATATATTATTTTTCAAATTATTTATTTTCTAGGTTATACAAGACATTGACTATAGTTCCCTGTGCTATATAGTAAATCTTTGTTGCATATCTACTTTTTTAATTAGAATCTATCATGTATTCATGCTAAGTGAAACAAATGGAATCAAAAATAGAACAATTTTTTTTAGGCAAACACTCGTAAGTTTTCTAAATAGATATACATACTATGTATATGTGTGTGTGTGTGTGTTGTAGCTTTTCTACTATGCTTGCTAAAGGCTTGAGAAAGATATCAGAAAGAGAGATGGAAAATTGGAAAACATAAAGTAAATGAAATGAGGGCACTGAATATGAAATAGAAAAAGTGAAAGAAACTAGATAAAAGTAAAAGATCATCGTATAGTCAGGGTGTTTTTAAACATGGTAGCTCATTAGAAATATATCTGTAGCTTTGGATAAAAAAAGCTATTGCCTGGGCATTTGTATTTTTCAAAAAAAAAAAACAAGAAAATTCTGGATTTTGAAAAGTGATTACAGGTTTTTCTATTAAATGGTAGTTTTGGTGATAACAGTTCAGTTCAGTTCAGTTGCTCAGTCATGTCCGCCTCTTTGCAACACCATGGACTGCAGCACCCCAGGCTTCCCTGTCCATCACCAACTCCCTGAGCTTGCTCAAACCCATGTCCATCGAGTCGGTGATGCCATCCAACCACCTCATCCTCTGTCTTCCTCTTCTCCCACTGCCTTCAATTTTTCCCAGCATCAGGGTCTTTTCCAAGGAGTCAGTTCTTCGCATCAGGTGGCCAACATATTGGAGTTTCAGCTTCAGCATCAGTCCTTCCAGTGAATATTCAGGACTGATTTCCTTTAGGACTGACTGGTTTGATCTCCTTGCAGTCCAAGGGACTCTCAAGAGTCTTCTCCAACACCACAGTTCAGAAGCATCAATTCTCATCCTGAACCACCCTCCCGCCTCCCTCTCCATACCCCTGTGGCAGATTCATATTGATGTATGGCAAAACCAATACAATATTGTAAAGTAATTAGCTCCAATTAAAATAAATAAATTTATATTTTTTAAAAAAGCATCAGTTCTTTGGAGCTCAGCTTCGTTTATGGTCCAACTCTCACATCCATATATGATTACTGGAAGAACCATAGCTTTGACTAGACAGACCTTTGTTAGCAAGGGCATGTCTGCTTTTTAATATGCTGTCCAGGTTGGTCATAGCTTTTCTTCCAAGGAGCAAGCGTCTTTTAATTTCATGGCTGCAGCCACCATCTGCAGTGAATTCGGAGCCCAGGAAAATAAAGTCTGTCACTGTTTCCATTGTTTCCCATCTATTTGCCATGAAGTGATGGGACCGGATGCCATAATCTTTGTTTTTTGAATGTTGAGTTTTAAGCCAACTTTTTCACTCTCCTCTTTGACTTTCATCAAGCAGCTCTTTTGTTCTTCTTCACTTTCTACCATAAGGGTGATGTCATCTGCATATCTGAGGTTACTGATATTTCTCCCAGCAATCTTGCTTCCAGCTTGTGCTTCATCCAGCCCGGCATTTCGCATGATGTACTCTGCTTCCCTCAGTGGCTCAGTGGTAAAGAATCTGCCTGCCAGTGCAGGAGATGCAAGAGACCTGGGTTCAGTCCCTGCATCGGGAAGTTCCCCTAGAGAAAGAAATGGCAACCCACTCCAGTATTCTTGCCTGGGAAAATCGCATGGACAGAGGAGCCTGGCAGGCTACAGTCCATGGGGTCACAAAAGAGTCGGGCATGACTTAGTGACTAAACAACAACAACAGCTCTGCATAGAAGTTAAATGAGCAGGGTGACAGTATACAGCCTTGACGTACTCCTTTCCCAGTTTGGAACCAGTCTGTTGTTCCACGTCCGGTTCTAACTGTTGCTTCTTGACCTGCACACAGATTTCTCAGGAGGCAGGGAAGGTGATCTGGTATTCCCATCTCTTGAAGAAGCTTCCACAGTTTGTTGTGATCCACACAGCCAAAGGCTTTGATGTGGTCAATAAAGCAGAAGTAGATGTTTTTTAGGAACTCTCTTGCTTTTCCTATGATCCCACGGATGTTGGCAATTTGATCTCTGGTTCCTCTGCCTTTTTTTGGTGATGTAGAATTCTATTATTTGTCTGTTGACCAATCATGACACAATGGTATTAAGTGAATAATAGTTACATACCCACCATGGTAAAAGATGTTTCTCAGTTTTCACAATCAATAGCCAGACAAAAAATAAAAGGTAATTACAAATGCAAGCCATAACTGGAGCATGATTAATCCTACAGTATAAAATGATTACATACAATTTGGGAGTTAAGCAGAGTGATGGGGTAAGCGGAAGTGCATGCACACCTATGTTTTCATCCACCCAGCCAGTCTATGTCTTCTGGTTGGTACATTTTACCCATTTACATTTAAGGTAATTATCAATATATATGATCCTATTACCATTTCCTTAATTGCTTTGGGTTTATTTTCTTAGGTCTTTTCATTCTCTTAACTTTTGCTTGTGTGGAAAGCTTTTGATTTCTCCATCAAATCTGAATGAGAATCTTGCAGGGTGGTGTATTCTTGGTTGGAGTTTCTTCCTTTCCATCACGTTAAATATATCATGCCATTCCCTTCTGACTTGTAGAGTTTCTGTTGAGAAATCAGCTGATAACCTGACGGGGGTTCCCTCGTGTGTTATTTGTCATTTTCCCCTTGTGCTTTTAATATTTTATCTTTGTCTTTAGTTTTTGTCAGTTTGATTACTAGGTGTATTGGTGGATACAGTCACCAGTATACCTCCTTGGGTTTATCCTCCTTGGATAAACCTCCTTGGGTTTATCCTGCCTGGGACTCTCTGCCCTTCCTGGACTTGGTTGACCATTCCCTATCCCATGTTAGGGAAGTTTTCAGCTATTATCTCCTCAAATATTTTCTTGAGTCCTTTCTCTCTCTCTCTTCTCCTTATGGGACCCCTTTGGTGCATTTAATGTTGTCCCAGAAGTTTCTTACACTTTTTTTTTTTTTTTGCATTTTTTCCTTATATTCTGTTTCACAGCAGTGATTTCCACTATTCTGTCCTCCAGGTCCCTTATCCATTCTTCTGCCTCTGTTGTTCTGCTATTGAATTCTTCTAGTGTTGTGTTCATCTCAGTTTGCTCTTTACTTCTTCTAGGTCTCTGGTAAACAATTCTTGCCTCTTCTCCATTGTTTTTCTTTTTGCTTCTTCGGCATGCCCTCTGGTGGATGAGGCTAAGAGGCTTCTGTAAGCTTTCTGATGGGAAGGACAGGGTGGGGAAAACTGGGTCTTGTTTTGGTGGGCAGGGCCTTGGTCAATAAATCTTTAATTCAATTGTCTGCAAATGGGTGGGCTTGTACTCCCTTCTTGTTAGTGTTTTGGCCTTAGGCATCCCAGGGCTGGGATCTATGGGCTCTGTGGTAAGGTTAATGGCAAGTCCAATTGGACTTACATCAAGGGGGATCTTCCAGGACTGCTGCTGCCAGTGTCCCCGTCCCTGCCATGAGCCCTTGCCGACTCAGGCCTCCTTAGGTGACCCTCCAACAGTAGCAGGTAGTTTTGCATCAGTTTCCTCTGGGGTCACTGCTCCTTTCCCTTGGGTCGTGGTGCGTGTGAGATTTTGTTTGTGCCCTCCAAGAGTGGAGTCTCTGTTTCCTCCAGTCCTGTGGAAGAACTATAATCAAAGCCCGCTGGCCTTCAAGGTCAGATACCCTGGGGATTCCCAGCCCCTTTATCAAATTCCCCAGGTTGGGAAGCCTGATGTGGGGCTCAGAACTTTCACAACAGTGAGAGAACTTCTTGAGTATCGTTGTTCTCCAGTTTGTGGGTTGCCCAACGGGTGGGTACGGGATTTGATTTTATTGTGATTGTGCCCTTCCTACCATCTCATTGTAGCTTCTCCTTTGTCTTTGGACGTGGGGTGTCTCTTTTTGGTAGGTTCCAGCGTCCTCCTGTCGATGGTTGTTCAACAGGTAGTTGCAATTCTGGTGCTCTCACAGGAGGAGATGAGCACATATCCTTCTACTCCCCAAATCTGGGGTGTGAGGTGGCTAAGCAATTCGAAATATGAATTTGGGAGGGAGTGTGTATAACTGTTTAGTGTACAGCAGGTGCTTAGTGCAGTCTTGAAAGAAGTCACTCTCTCTTCATGTCATGGAGCCTTTCAGTGAATTAGGGGAGCCCTGATGAAACAGAGTTGAGTCCAATTTTTACTGCTTCTTCCACTCTCCATTCTCATCAGCATCCATATCAACTTTGTATGCTCTTACTAAGTAGCTTTAGCAACATTAAAACCACCACATTCTCTTTCTGTCTCTCACAGGAGGTTTTAATCAGTTGCTGATATTTGATCTATACACCTTTGCTTTTTCTTTCTTTTTTTAAAAAGTGTATCCCTGCTGGTGTGAGTTGTGCCAGCGTGGCATCTGGGCACCACATCCAGGTTCCCATACACCAGGGCACCCCTTCCCCCGCCCCGCCCATACGGACACTGAAGTTTTGCTTTTGCACTAATGGAATGAAAGGGAAGGCACTCGTGTGGGCTTAAAGTGTGACCTGGGCCTGTTAGGCCCCCAGGGAGGCTGAGGGCCTTGACCACTCACTGGATGGCGATCATGCCAATCCTTGACTCCTGGCAAATGAGCTGAGAGCTGGCGCTGGAGGAAGTGGTTTCCGATTGACCTTTAAGCTCCACCTACAGTCGCCAGCCCTTCAGGTTCCCTCCTGTCTGTACACCGCCATCTTAGCCTCGGTCGTGGTGGGCCAGACTGCGGGCCACCCCCTTCCATTCCTGTCGCGGGGCCCACACCAGCAACTTCACAGACTCCTGTTCCCTGTGCAGCTGACATCTCTGCCGCCCACACCCGCACCCTGGGGTCTGCGCTGCCAACGGCATCTCCTCCGCGACTCTAAGCTCGGCGGCTGCCATCTTCCCCGTGGACATCACTGCAGGCCCATCACCGTCTGGCACAGTCTCTCCTGCCATGTCTGCCACAGAGGAGCACGACTGGATGCCAGGTGGCCTGGACAGGGCTGTTGGCAGGGCGGGCTGTGACCCCAGTCCCTTTGGGGTCCCGGGACCGGCTTGGGAGCGGACGGATGGGGTCGAGGAGGCCGCGGCCCTTCTGCCCTCCCTGAGGGTGTCAGGAGGCCTTCACAGGGGGCACGGTGGGCCACAGGCCACAATGGAAGAGTGGGCTATAGAGCCGTTAGAGGAGGAGGAGGAGTCTGATTTCTAGCTGGAGGCCCTGGAGGAGGAGGAGCACCTGTTGGAAGAGGTCGAGGAGGAGGAGACAGTAGAGAATGATGAGAGTGAGCAGGAAGGCGCAGCAGTGGTTGCAGGCCACAGGGACCCCTTGGAGCAGTTTGGGCCTGTGTTCTGGGGTCTGGTCCACTCCCTTCTACACAGTTTCTCCTACGATGACCATGTCCTGGTCTGGCCCCCTGGCCCCTGCCCGATGGTCACGCACAGCTCCCAGCCTCCCTCCGGCCCTGGAGAGGGTCCCGCGCCTCTGCAGGAGCGGGAAGACCTGGCAGAGGGAGGCGAAGCCTCGCAGGGTGAGCACCAAGCAGAGGGAGCCCCCACCCTGGGAGCCTCCAGGGGTCTGCATCCCAGAAGTCAGAGGAATATGCAGTGGAGGCTGAGCTCTGGGAGGGTGGCGCCCTGGCTGTTGCCTCTGAGTCCTGGGAGGCTGGGGCCTGTGGTCCTGGCAGGGCCCAGGTGGGCAGGTGGCGGCCAGGCCCTCAGGCCCTTGCGGACCCTGTGGGGGCATCAGGCTCAAAGGCAGGTTGCACTCAGCACTGGCCTCTAGCGGTTAAGCAGCGGGTCAAAGCTCTCAAAAACCGCCAGGCATAATTTGCACAAGTGGAAGCCCAATTCTATAAAGACCTTTACGGTCTTGAGAAAAAGTATGCTTCCTTCTGCCAGCCTTTGTTTGATAAGAGAGCTGACATTATCAATGCAATTCATGAGCCCACAGAACGTGAATGTTAGTGGCCAGTACCTGTTCCAGAAGGAGCCTGGGAAGAGATGGAGAGCCTGAAGGGAAGGAGAAACAAAGGGCATCCCTCGCTTTTGCTTGAGGGCATTTAAAAACCAAAACTAATACAATTATGTAAAGTTTAAAAATAAAATAAAATTAAAAAAAAAACAACAACAACTGAAGATTCTCGGTAGCATGATCTGGGAAAATGATGCACTTGTACTGGAGCACCTGAAAGATGTAAAAATAAAAATTCTCAGGGCTCTGGGAACCAATGAGCGTCATAGTAGAATTTCTTTTTAAGTGAAAGGAATACTTTTTCAACCAAATTCTGAGAGAAACATACCAAATGCGGTCAGACCTAGATGATTCTGATCCCTTCTTCTCCAAAGGGCCAGAAATAATCAGCAGCACAGGGTGTGAGATCTACTGGAAAGATGGTAAAGAGCTCACCCTGAAAACCCTGAAGCTGCAGAAATGTGAGGGCCCTGAAGGTGTCGCACCAACCTCTAGGAAGGTGCCCAGCTATTCTTTCTTCACCTACTTCTCCCTGGGGGTAGAGTACTGGATGTGGCTACTGAGTATAAATTGGGTTATTTTTTTCCATGAAGTTCCGGTCCCAAAGTCTGTATTATACTTCACGAAAGAAGCGAGTGATTATCAGTATGAAGAGTCTGATGAAGAGGTCCAAGAAGCTGAAGGTGAGGAGGAGGACAGCGATAAAAAACCAGAAGAAGGACCTGGAAAGGACCTGGACCCAGCAGAGGACAGCCCGGGAGAACCCAGGTATCTGTGTGCAGCTCTGAGTATCACCCAGCCACCATTCCTGACATACATTTTTAAATGTTCTCCCCAAAGTAAATAATAATTAAAACTTGGTTAAAGTCTAGTTTCAAAACAGCTTAATGTTAATAATACTTTGTGTGCTAGATAATATAGAACACAGCATGTTCTGAAATGTACTTCATTCACAGCTACAGGTCCTTTGAGCTGTAGCTGTAAGGCTTCCCCACGTGGGAAATTTTTGAGACCTAGTAGCAGAGATCACTGTTTGTCTGGAACGCAGTTAACCAGAACAAGCGACTAAAGCTGACTGGAATGTACACTAGCTGGGCCTTCAGCACTGAGCTACAGACATATGGTCTTTTGTCCTAACCGGGAGAAAGCAAATGCCTTTGAGGTTGTGACTATTGAGAAAGATGTAGTCAGTGAAAAATTTTCAAGTGGGAGCACATTTAATGACTAATCCCTATTTGTTCAGTTGTAAGTTTTTCTAGTTCATGGGACAGTCAGAAGAAAAGCAAATTAGTCATGGTGAGATTGTTGTTCACTGCTGAATTGGTCATTCAGTTCAGTTCAGTTCAGTCGCTCAGTCATGTCCGACTCTTTGTGACCCCATGAATCGCAGCACGCCAGGCCTCCCTGTCCATCACCGAATTGGTCATTAAGTCAACTTATATCTGACCTATCCCTTCCTCTCTTTCTTGCTTTGCTTTTTCCTGTCTTTCTTCTCTTCCTTTTATGGATGTGCAAACTGAGAGTCTGGGAGTTTAAGAGTGTGATTGATGGAGAGAGCACAGGCTTATAAGGTGGAAAGACTTATTAGATAAAAGTCTCTCTCAAGAAAAACCACCACCAACAAAGCAGGCATTTTGGTGTTTGGTGAGTGGGAGAGGACGTTGGTATGAGGGATGAGTGATTGGTGACATATGTCAAGGTCTGTGTTGAGAGAGGTAAATGTGGTAATTTCTCTTTTGACTTAGCAGGCATATGTAGGACTGACTGTTTTCTTAGATTTAGAAAGTCACTGTTGCCTTTTACTGGTTTACAATTTTTTAAATTAATTTATATATTTTAATTGGAGGCTAGTTACTTTACAATATTGTGGTGGTTTTTGCCATACATCAACATGAATCAGCCATGGGTGTACATGTGTCCCACCATCTTGACCCCGCTCCCACCTCCCTCCCTACCCCATCCCTTTGAGTTGTCCCAGAGCACCCGCTTCGGGTGCCCTGCTTCATGCATCAAACTTGCACTGGTCATCTATTTTACATAGAGGAATATACATGTTTCAATGCTATTCTCTCATATCGTCCCACCCTCGCGTTCTCCCACAGAGTCCAAAAGTCTGTTCTTTACATCGGTGTCTCTTTGCTGTCTTGCATATAGGGTTGCTGTTACCGTCTTTCTAAATTCCGTATATATGCGTTAATATACTGTATTTGGTGTTTCTCTTTCTGACTTACTTCACTGTGTATAATAGGCTCCAGTTTCACCCCCCTCATTAGAACTGACTGAAATGCATTCTTTATTTTTGTAGCTGAGTAGTAGTCCGTCGTGTATATGTACCACAACTGCCTAATCCATTCGCCTGCTGATGGACATCTAGGTTGTTTCCATGTCCTAGCTATTGTAAACAGTGTTGCAGTGAACATTGAGGTACATGTGTCTCTTTCGACTCTGGTTTCCTTGGTGTGTATACCCAGCAGTGGGATTGCTGGGCTGTATGGCAGTTCTATTTCCAGTTTTTTTTTTTTTTTTTTTTTTTTGTTAAGGAATCTGCACACTATTCCCCATAGTGGCTGTACTAGTTTGCATTCCCACCAACAGTGTAAGAGGGTGCCCTTTTTTTCCACAGTCTCTCCAGCATTTATTGTTTGTAGACTTTTTGATGGCAGCCATTCTGACTAGCGTGAGATGGTACCTCATTGTGGTTTTGATTTGCATTTCTCTGATAATAAGTGATGTTGAGCATCTTTTCATGTGTTTGTTAGCCATCTGTATGTTTTCTTTGGAGAAATGTCTGTTTAGTTCTTTGGCCCATTTTTTGATTGGGTCGTTTATTTTTCTGGAATTGAGCTGCATGAGCTGCTTGTATATTTTGGACACTAATTCTTTGTCACTTGCTTCATTTGCTATTATTTTCTCCCATTCTGAAGGCTCCCTTTTCACCCTGCTTATAGTGTCCTTCGTTGTGCAAAAGCTTTTATGTTTAATTATGTCCCATTTGCTTATTTTTGCTTTTATTTCCATTACTCTGGGAGGAGGGTCATAGAGGATCTTGCTGTGATTTATGTCAGAGAGTGTTCTGCCTATGTTTTCCTCTAAGAGTTTGATAGTTTCTGGTCTTACGTTTAGATCTTTAATCCATTTTGAGTTTATTTTTGTGTATGGTGTTAAAAAGTGTTCTAGTTTCATTCTTTTACAGGTGGTTGACCAGTTTTCCCAGCACCACTTGTTAAAGAGATTGTCTTTTCTCCATTGTATATTTTTGCCCCCTTTCTCAATGATAAGTTATGCATAGGTGTGTGGGCTTATCTCTGGGCTTTCTATTTTGTTCCATTGATCTATATTTCTGTCTTTGTGCCAGTACCATAATGTCTTGATGACTGTAGCTTTGTATTGTCGTCTGAAGTCAAGCAGGTTGATTCCTCCAGTTCCATTCTTCTCTCTCAGGATTGCTTTGGCTATTCGAGGTTTTTTTGTGTTTCCATACAAATTGTGAAATTATTTGTTCTAGTTCTGTGAAAAATCCCGTTGGTAGCTTGACAGGGATTGCTTTGGGTAGTGTACTCATTTTCACTATATTGACTCTTCCAATCCACAAACATGGTATATTTCTCCATCTATTTGTGTCATCTTTGATTTCTTTCATCAGTGTTTTATAGTTTTCCATATATAAGTCTTTTGTTTCTTTAGGTAAATTTCTTCCTAAGTATTTTATTCTTTTCATTGCAGTGGTGAATGGGATTGTTTCCTTAGTTTCTCTTTCTGTTTTCTCATTGTTAGTGTATAGGAATGCAAGGGATTTCTGCGTGTTAATTTTTTTTTTTTTTTCCTTCTGGCTTACTTCACTCTGTATAATAGGCTCCAGTTTCATCCACCTCATTAGAACTGATTCAAATGTATTCTTTTTAATGGCTGAGTAATACTCCATTGTGTATATGTACCACAGCTTTCTTATCCATTCATCTGCTGATGGACATCTAGGTTGCTTCCATGTCCTGGCTATTATAAACAGTGCTGCGATGAACATTGGGGTACACGTGTTAATTTTATATCCTGCAACTTTACTATATTCATGGATTAGCTCTAGTAACTTTCTGGTGATGTCTTTAGGGTTTTCTACGTAGAGGATCATGTCATCTGCAAACAGTGAGGGTTTTACTTCTTCTTTTCCAATCTGGATTCCTTTTATTTATTTTTCTTCTCCAATTGCTGTGCCTAGGACTTCCTAAACCATGTTGAATAGTAGTGGTGAGAGTGGGCACCCTTGTCTTGTTCCTGATTTTGGAGGAATGGCTTTTATTATGTTGAGGTATGTTCCTTCTATGCCTGCTTTCTGGAGAGTTTTTATCATAAATGGGTGCTGAATTTTGTCAAAGGCTTTCTCTGCATCTGTTGAGATGACCATATGTTTTTTATCATTCAGTTTGTTCATATGGTGTATCCCATTGATTGATTTGTGAATACTGAAGAATCCTTGCATCCCTGGGATAAAGCCCACTTGGTCATGATGTGTGATCTTTTTAATATGTTGTTGGATTTGGTTTGCTAGAATTTTGTTGAGGATTTTTGCGTCTCTGTTCATCAGTGATAAAGTGTCCTGTGGTTTTCTTTCTTTGTGGCATCTTTGTCTGGTTTGGGTATGAGGGTGATGGTGGCCTCATAGAATGAGTTTGGCACTTTACCCGCCTCTGCAATTTTCTGGAAGAGTTTGAGTAGGATAGGTGTTAGCTCTTCTCTAAGTTTTTGGTAGAATTCACCTGTGAAGCCACCTGGTCCTGGGCTTTAGTTTGTTGGAAGGTTTTTTTATTACAGCTTCAATTTCTGTGCTTGTGATGGGCCTGTTAAGATTTTCTATTTCTTCCTGGTTCAGTTTTGCAAAGTTATACTTTTCTGAGAATTTGTCTATTTCTTCCAAGTTGTCCATTTTATTGGCATATAATGCTCATAGTAGTCTCTTAGGACCTTTTGTATTTCTGTGTTGTCTTCTGTGATTTCTCCATTTTCGTTTTTAAGTTTATTGATTTGATTCTTCTCCCAGTTTTTCCTGTGAGATGGCCAATGGTTTGTCTACTTTATTTATCTTCTCAAAGAACCAGCTTTTAGTTTTGTTGATTTCTGCTACAGTCTCCTTTGTTTCTTTTTCAGTTATTTCTGCTCTCAGCTTTATGATGTCTTTCTTTCGACTAACTTTGGGGTGGTTCTTTTCCTCTTTTTCTACTAGCGTTAGATGTAAAGTTAGGTTCTTTATTTGATGTCTCTCTAGATTCTTGAGGTAGGCTTGTATTGCTATGAATCTCCCTCTTAGTACTGCGTTTACTGAATCCCATAGGTCTTGGCTTGTCGTGTTTTCATTTTCACTTGTTTTCTATGCAGATTTTCATTTCCTTTTTGAATTCTTCCATGATCTATTGGTTATTCAGAAGCGTGTTGTCCAGCCTCCATATGTTTGTATTTTTAATAGTTTTCTTTTTTTTTTTTTTCTTGTACTTGACAACTAATCTTACTGACTGGTGGTCAGAAAAGATGGTTCAAATGATTTCAATTTTTTTTTTTTTTAATTTTGCCAAGGCTGTATTTATGGCCCCGAATGTGATCTATCCTGGAGAATGTTCCATGTACACTTGAGAAAAAGGTGAATTCCATTGTTTTTGGGTGACATGCCCTATAGATATCAATTAGCTCTTACTGGTCCATTGTATCATTTAGCACTTGTGTTTCCTTGCTAATTTTGTTTGGTTGATCTATCCATAAGTGTGGGGGGGTATTAAAGTCCCCCACTATTATTGTGTTTCTCTTCATTTCCCATTTCATACGTGTTAGCATTTGTCTTCCGTATTGAGGTGCTCCTGTGTTGGGTGCATATATATTTATAATTGTTATATCTTTTTTTTGGATTGATCCTTTGATCATTATGTAGTGTCCTTCGTTGTCTCTTATCATGGTCTTTATTTCACATTCTGTTTTATCTGATATGAGGATTGCTCTCCTGCTTTCTTTTGGTCCCCATGTACATGAAATATCTTTTTCCAGCCCTTCAGTTTCAGTCTGTACGTGTCCCTACGTTTGAGGTGAGTCTCTTGTAGACACCATATATAGGGGTGGTGTTTTTTTAATCCAGTTGACCAGTCTTTGTCTTTGGGTTGGACCATTTAACCCATTTATAGTTAAGGAAATTATTGATAAGTATGATCCTGTTGCCATTTACATTTTGTGTGGGGGGGGTGGTTCGTTTTTATAAACATTTACTGTGTTTCCTGTCTAGAGAAGATCCTTTAGTATTTGTTGAAGAGCTGGTTTGGTGGTGCTGAATTCTCTCAGCTTTTGCTTGTCTGTAAAGCTTTTGATTTCTCCTTAATATCTTAATGAGATCCTTGCTGGGTAGAGTAATCTTGGTTGTAAGTTTTCTCTTTCATCACTTTAAGTATATCCTGCCATCCCTTTCTGGCCTGGAGAGTTTCTATTGAAAGATCAGCTGTTATCCTTATGGGGATCCCCTTGTGTGTTTTTTGTTGCTTTTCTCTTGCTGCTTTTAATGTTTGATCTTCGTTAGTTTGATTAATTTGTGTCTCGGGGTGTTTTGCCTTGGGTTTATCCCGTTTGGGACGCTCTGGGTTTCTTGGACGTGGGTGGCTGTTTCCTTCCCCACATTAGGGAAGTTTTTGACTAGTATCTCCTCAAGTATTTTCTCACACACTTTCTTTTTGTCTTCTTCTTATGGGACACCTATGATTCGAATGTTGGGGCATTTAACTTTGTCCCAGAGGTCTCTGAGATTCTTCTCATTTCTTTTAATTTGTTTATTTTCCTGTTTCCTCTGTGCTTCATTTATTTCCACCATTCTGTCTTCCACCTCCCCTATCCTCTCTTCTGCCTCAGTTATTCTACTGTTGGTTCCCTCCAGAGTGCTTTTGATCTCAATTACTGCATTATTTATTACTGGTTGATTCTTCTTTATTTCTTCTAGGTCCTTAGTTAAACATTTCTTGCATTTTCTCGATCATTGCCTCTAGTCTATTTATCCGTAGCTCCATTTTGTTTTCAAGATTTTGGATCATCTTTACTGTCCTTATTCTGAATACCTTTTCAGGTATCTCCTCTTTTGTTTGGTTTGGTGGGTTTTTAGAATGTTCCCTCACCTGCTGAATATTTCTCTGCCTTTTCATTTTGTTTAGATTGCTGTGTTTGGGGTGCCCTTTCTGCAGGCTGGAAGTTTGTGGTTCCTCTTAATTGTGGAGTCTTCTCCCTGTGGGTGGGGTTGGACTAACGGCTTGTCAAGGTTTCCTGGTTGGGGGGAGCTTGTGCCTGTGTTCTGGTGGGTGGAACTGGATGTCTTCTCTCTGGAGTGCAGTGAAGTGTCCAGTAGTGAGTTTTGGGGTGTCTATGGGTTTAGCATGGCTTTGGGCAGCCCGTATTTTAATGTTCAAGGTTGGGTTCCTGTTTTGCTGGAGAATTATTGTGGTGTGTCTTGCACTGGATCTTGTTAGGTCTTGGGTGGAGCTTGGTTTCAGTGTAGGTGTGGAGACATTGGGGTGAGCTCTTGTCTATTAATGTTCTCTGGAGACAGGCGTTCTCTGATGTTCTAAAGTTTTGGAGTTAAGCCTCCTGCCTCTGGCTTTCGGTCCCTGTCTTTCAGTAGCCTCAAGACTTCTCCATCCACACAGCATAGACGATAAAACCCCTAGGTTTACTGATGAAACAGTTCTCCACAGCCAGAAACACCCAGAGAGATTCACAGAGTTATATAGAGAAGAGAAGAGGGAGGAGGGAGATAGAGGTGACCAGGAGGAGAAAGGGGAGAGTCAAAAGGGGAGAGAACAAACTAGCCATTAATCTAATCCCTAAGTGCTCTCCACAGCCTGGGACACCCAGAGAGATTCACAGAGTTATATACAGAAGAGAAGAGGGAGGAAGGCGATAGAGGTGACCTGGAGGAGGAAAGGGAGAGAGCAGTCAAGCCAGTAATCAGATCTTTAAGTGAAAATGGATACTGAAGACTAGATTCTTAGAGGTACAAAATTGATAACAAATATCAAAAAGCAAAGATTATAAACCCGGGAGAGAGGTTAGACTCTCAAAAATAAAATATAAAAAATACAAACAATCACAGTAATCAAAAAACTATGGAATTTGTTTTCTAAATAAAAATAGGGGTTTTGTGGGAAACGTAATAGTAGGCTATAAAAATGAAAGTTAAAGGAGTGATAGAAACTAAATTAACAAAAAATTAAAAAGTGATAACAGTAAAAATATATCTAGGAATTTCTCTGGGCATTGTGGGGTCTGTTCAGTGTCAGATCATCCCTTGTTCTGGCTTGTACTTGTTCTCAAGGTCTATAGGCGCCCCTCAGATGTCTCCAGTATTAAATGCAGGCTTTCAATCTGTTGTAACCTGTTACTTCCAAAGCGGTCCCCCTTTCTTTGTTTATTTTGGCTTCCTCTGCAAGTCTCTTCAGTGTCTTAATTTCTGCCCTGACACAAGGGGGCGAAGGTGGCCACTTACTTAGGCTCACTTGTTCAGTTGTGTTGTGGAGAGGGAGGGACACTGCAAACAAACACCGCTGGCGTGTGTGGGGAGTGCTCGCAGTGGATGGACCACACTGGGTTTGCCACAGTCCAAGGCAGCATGTGCTTCCCGGGTCTAGACTGATCAGTCTCCAGGGTGCTCTGCAAGGGCACTGTGCCAAGTGGGCCCTGCGTTTCGTGCACTTCCCAGGTCTGAGCCGCTCAGGTTCTCAGGTGCTCCACAAGGGCACAGACCCGGAATAGGCTGTGCGTTTTGTGCCCCTCCCAGGTCCGAGCAGCTCAGGCGACCGGGTGCTCGGTGGGCCATGCGTCTAACTCACCTGCCTGGTCCCCGCCACTCAGTTTCCACAAGAGCGCAGTTCCAGGTGCGCCGTATGTCTCCTCTGGGGAGCTGATCCCAGGCTGTGACACTCCTGGCAGATGTCAACCATCTAGGATCCCAAGAAGACGAGGTTAGCAACTGGGAGCCTGCTCACAGTTTGGTGGAAGATGTCATCTCTGGGGCCGAGATTGCAGCAGCCCCTTGCCTTCTGGCTCTGGCTGTCTCTCGCCTGCCTCTCTGCCTCCGGGGAGGGAGGGCCCTATGTGGCAGCTGGCTTGCTCTCCTTTGGTATTTGCTCAATCCTTTGTTCTGTGAGCGTGCCAGGGGTGCTGATAGAGCCTTTCGTGAGAAAGGTCTCTTTTGTGTGTCTCTCTGGCGATCCCACGGTTTGGGTTGCTGTCTCACATTAGCTCCCTCAGACTGTCCTCAGGGCATTCAGGCCCGGTCCTTACCCTAAGGACTAGTTATGCAGGCTGCGCCTCCCTGCCCAGCCCCCACTCACTGGTGGTGGACCCGAGTGTCTGGGCCACTTCTCCACTGGCAGTTGTGCTTAGGTGTGTATTCTGTGTTGTTTTTTTTTTTTTTTCCTCCTGGTTATGTTGCCTTCTGAGATTCCAGAACTCCCCTCAGACACTCCTGTGCGAGGGTTTCCTACTGTGTGGAGACTTCTCCTCTTTCCTAACTCCCTCCCCAGGATGGGTCTCTGTCCCTAAATCCTTTGTCTCAGTTTTTGTCTTTTATATTTTGTCCTACCTCCTTTCAAAGAGATTAGGCTGCCTTTCTGGGTGCTTGGTATCCTCCGCCAGCATTCAGAAGTTGTTTTGTGGAAGTTGCTCAGCATTCAAATGATCTTTTGATGAATTTGTGGGGGAAGTAAGTGGTCTCCCCATCCTATTCCTCTGCTATCTTGGGACTGCCCCCTGGTTTACAATTGTTAATTGACTCTTACTTCATCCCACAGCTGTCAAGCATAGAAAGACATGATGGAGGAAGAAACAGTGGACGTGTCCCACATGAATTTGAGATTTTCGGCTTCTCAGTAGCCAGTGGGAATTTTATCAACATTGGTTTTGTTCCAGATTTCATCATGTGAAATGTCTTATCCACTGACATCTGACTTTTTTTCTTACGTTTGTCAGATATATTTGACTGCGTTTGTTCATGTTAAAAATAAAAATTTGCTAGCCATGGATAAGCCGCAGATTTTTTAGATGTGTAACACTGATGCAAATCTTGTATCTTTTTGTTTGGGTCCACTTTACTGTCATTGAAACCATTTTTTTAAGTTCTTGCATTGCAGGTGGATTCTTTACCAACCAAGTTATCAGGAAGCCCTGTATTGCAGCCACAGGTTAATTAATATATCAATTGACAAACAATTTATGTAAAGAGAGAGACGGAGGTCTAGCCCCTACTTCATTTTAGTGAGAGGAACCAGGGGGTGACCAAGCTTATCTGGAGACCAGATGGAGCTACTGAGCTGCCACAGACCAGCTGCATCAGCAGCACCTGGGAACTTGTTAGAAGCACAACCTCTCAGGCCCCACTCTAGATTTAATGGATCATTATTCTGAAGGTGGCCCAGCTATCAGGCTTTACATGTCCTCCAGGTGACTCTGAGGCATCTCAAAGTTTGAGCATCACCGTCTAAGAGCAATGATGGGCATGGGGCAGGGGATGGGTGTTGTGAGGGACTGAGTTTCTCCTGTGGTAAGACCACCGTTTGTTGAGTGACTTGATACACAGATAAGCTGAATGGGACAGTAAAGGCTGACAGTAAAGGAATGGGGACGAGACTAGAATTCTCAAGGCCCTGAGATACAGAAAAACCTCCTGGCAGGGCAGGGATTGGATGGTGGCAGTGAAGAAAAAAATGTATGAGGGAACAAACTAGGTTCAGAAGGATAGAACCATTATGATATCATGAATATGAGGTTTAAAAACATGCAAAACCATCACTGATTATAGATACATCTGTGTAGTAAAAGGTATGCATGGAAGGAATGCGTGCATATGTAACTTGTAGAAAGGCATGCATGAGGATGATAAACACCTTGCTTAGGATAGTGGAGAGGGAGAGAGGAGAATTCAACTGGGAAGGGTTGCTCATACTTTCCTAAGGCTCCCGTAACAAATTACCACAAAGTACGTGGCTTAAAACAACATAAAGTTTATTCTCGCATTAGTTCTAGAGGTCAGAAGTCTGAAAGCAAGGGGCTCTGGGGGAGAATCCTCCTTGCCACCCCCAGTTTGTGGTGGCTTCTGACACTTCTTGGCTTGTGGCAAAATAACTCCTGTCTTCACATGACCTTCTTCCCTGTGTCTGTGTATCTCAAATCGCACTCTTTCTGTCATAAGGATACCACCCAGTCCATTTAGGGCCCATCCCAAATCCAGGGTGACTCCATTAAATTAGATCCTGATGTAATTACAACTGCAAAGACCCTATTTCCAAATAAGGTCACATTCACAGTACCAGGGACCTGGACGTGGGCATATCTTTCTGGAGGACACAGGTACGTACCGGGCTTCAGCTGTATCTGTAGTGTAAAATTTCTGAAGTTGGGTGATGGGTACACGGATGCAGTATTCTTTATACCATTATGTAGGTCTGAAATAGTTCCTGACCTTCCCCCACCAAAAGACGGAAAAAAGAAAATGGGCCTAAGAAATGGAAGCTATTTAAGGGGGTGACAGGGGGATGAAGTTGTAATTGACCAGAATACAGGATCAGAGAAGGAGAAAGGCCAGGGGGTTGACGGTAGAGGATTTCCTTTAGGCATGTTTTTGGTAAGGCAGTGTAGGTGCTCTCTAGGTCTCATTGGTACCACCCCCTCCGCCTCTTTCATATTCTATGGTAGCATGTCTCATATCCTAATATATTTTCACATTTTTACATATTTGTGTCTGCTTCCATCTCCCAACCCCTAGGATACGAGCTTCTGAATGATTGGGATCTTAAAGGGATTTATTTCTCTCTGTCTCTCCCAAAGCACCTATCAATACTACTGTGTTTTCTTCTTAGTAGGTGCTCCATACATGAGCACTAAATAAAGTTAATGCAACGCCATCCTCTTTTCTGTCATCCGTGTTAACATTTTAAAAGTGCATTAACCACATAGTAACATTGCAGTATTTCCGTACGGAGTGGCACAGGGCTTTGTCTCCCCCACTCAGTATTTAATTCATTAAATGAGTTAATACATATAAAGCACTCAGAAGAGCACATGGCACTTAAGTGTCATGTAAGTGTTTGCTCTTAGTCTTAGCATTTTAATTTAATTTTCATAGTGTTACTATTATCCCTAAGAAGTTAAAATGCACGAGTCCCACAGCCAGTGCAATACCACTTTATAAATAAAGCAAAGAGAATGTAACCAATTAAATAATAATAATACCTTTGAGACTAGAAATCTTGTGTCCTCACTCCCAGACTTTTGTAGTAAAAGTCTGACTCCATTAGATAGCTGACAAACTACATTAAAAAATTTATTTTCATTGATTTATAATTTCATCCCTTGTGTACATTTCAGAGAGAAATTGAGACACCTTACAGTAAAATACATGACAATAGCCACTATTCACAATAGCAAGACGTGGAAAAAGCCTGAATGTCCATCAACAGATGAATGGATAAAGAGATGTGATTACATTACTCAGAATGAAATAATGGCCATTCTGCAGCAACATGGAGTACCATCGATGGGCCTGGAGATTACCATACTAAGTAAAGTAAGTTCAGAAAAGAGAAAGGACAAATGCCCATATTGGTACGCACATTATATGTGGAATCTAAAACATGACATGCGTAAACTTACCTGTGAAACAGAAACAGACTCACAAACCTAGAGAACAGACTTGTGATTGCCAAGTGGGAGCATGGGGGGGAGGGATGGATTGGGAGTTTGGGGTTAGCAGATGCAAACTATTATATATAGAATGGATAAACAACAAAGTCCTACTGTATAGGACAGGGAACTGTATTCGATATCCTAGAGTAAGCCATAATGGAAAAAGGATATGAAAAACTATATATGTGCATGTATAACTGAATCACTCTGCTGTACAGCAGAAATTAGCACAACATTGTAAATCAACTATACTTCAATAAAATAAATTTAAAAAAATACAAAAGGGCAGTCCAAGTAGAAATTTATCCACGTAATGTCATTTGAAGGGCCTCATGTTTCTGATTGGTTTGTGCTGTGCTTTCTCCTATCTTCCTTTCTGCTAAAATATAAAAAGGGATCCTTTCCTCCAGTTTCCATAGCACTTTCCCTATTTCCCTTACAAC
>NW_020190987.1:0-8499 GCF_002263795.3 Bos taurus | reverse complement strand
ATCGAGTGTATTGACCCAGCCATGGTGAATCAAGTGCATGATATGCCCACCCTTGCAATCAGTGCATGATCAGTCAACGGTTGAATCATGGGCAGATGCAGTCAAATGTGATCAGTGCATGATCAAGCCTAACCAGTGATAGTTCATGATCATTAAACGTCATCAGTGGCATGATCAGTCACGTGACCAAGTACATGGTAGCCTGCAAGCTGATCAGTGTATGACACAGCCATTGATCATGTAAAGTGATAGCCATCGGGATTCAGTGCATGATCATCACGTGGTCAGTAACTGATCAGTCAACTGAACAAGTGCATGATCGATTATTACGTGATCTGAGCATGATCATCCACGTGAAAAGTATATGGGTAAACTACGTTGAACATTGCATGACCCAGCCAGGTGAGAAGTGCAGATCAGCCACGGATTTGCATGATCGAGTACTGAGCAGAAATATGATCAGCCCACGTGATCAGTGCAAGATGCACGTGATCAGGCATGATTCAGTCACGTTGACAGGTGTGCGTAACCAGTAACCATGCATTTCAGCCCCGATCATGATCACGTGCCTGGTCATGCACAGATTACATGACTGATCATGCACTGATCAGGTCACTGATCATGCCACTGATCACGTGGCTATCATGCACTACTCACGTGGCTGATCATGCAAGATCAGACAGTAATCACGCAGCTCAGCATGCCTGATCACGTGACTGAGCATGCACTGTTCACGTCGCTGATCACACACCAATCACGTGAATGATCATGCACTGATCACGTGGCTCTCATGCACTGATCACGTGATTGCGCATGCACTGATCACGTAATTGTATGCACTGCTCACGTGGCTATCATGCACTGATCATGTGACTGATCATGCACTGATCAGTAGCTATCTTGCACTGATCACTTGGCTGATTACACTCATCATGGGACTGATCGTGCACTGATTACGGCGCTATCATGCATTGGACTACATGAACTCCACATGCACTGATCACTGTGCCTGATTATGCAGCTGATCAGTGGCTGATCATGCACTGATCACGTGGCTATCATGCACTGCTCACGTGGCTGATCAATGCAATTATCACGTAGCTACCCATGTACTGGTCACGTGACTGATCATGCACTGATCACGTAATTGATCCATACACTGATCAGGTGACTTATCATGCACTGTTCACGGAGACTGATCAATGCACTGGATCACGTGGATATCATGCACTGATCACGTGTTTGATCATACACGTGTTCAACGTGTCTGGAACCATTGCAACTGGCTCACGTGGCTGATCATACACTGTTCACGTAATTGGATCATGCACTGGTCATCGTGGCTGATCATGCACTGATCATGTGACTGATCATACACTGATCACGTGACTGATCATTGCACCTGATCACGTGACTGATCATGCACTGATCATAGTGGCTATTATGCAGTGATCACGTGGCTATCAATGCACCAGATCACATGGCTGTTTCATGCAATGAACACATAGCTACCATATACTGGTCACGTGACTGATCATGCACTGATCACGTGGCTGATCATGCACTGATCACGTGACTGATCATGCACTGTTCACGAGACCTCATCATGCCACTGATCAGCGCGATATCCATGCACTGATCACGTTGTTTGATCATACACTGTCACGTGTCTGACCATGCACTGCTCACGTGGCTGATCATTACACTGTTCACGTAACTGATCATGCACTGATCACGTGGATATCATGCACTGATCCACGTGGCTGAACATGCACTGTTCACGTGGCCTTACCGCACACCTGTCACGTGACTGATCATGCACTGATCACGTGGCACTCATGCACTGATCACGTGGGCCTGATCATACTCTGCTCACGTAACTGATCATGCACACATCACGTGGCTATAATGCACTTCTCACCTGACTGGTCATGCAATGTTCACGTAGCTACCATTGTACTGGTCACGTGACTGATCATGCTCAGATCACGTAAATGTCATGCACTGTTCAGTTGACTGATCATGTACTGATCACGTGACTGATCATGCACTGATCACGTGGCTATCATGCACTGCTCACGTGGCTGATCATGCAATGATCACGTAGCAACCATGTACTTGGTCACGTGACTGATCATGCATGATCACGTAATTAATCCTGCACTGATCACCTGACTCATCATGCACTGACCACGTCGCTGATCACACACGTACCACGTGACTGATCATGCACTGATCACGTGGCTATCATGCACTAATCACGTGGCTATCATTCACTGATCACGTGGATATCATGCACTGATCACGTGGCCGATCACACACGTATCACATGACTGATCATGCACTGATCACGTGGCTATCATGCACTGATCACGTGGCTGATCATGCAATGATCACGTAGCTACAATGTACTGGTCACGTGACTGATCATGCACTGATCACGTAATTGATCATGCACTGATCACGTGGCTGATCATGCACTGAACACGTGAATAATCATGCACTGATCACGTGACTGATCATGCACTGATCACGTTGGCTATCATGCACTGCTCACTTGGCTGATCATGCAATGATCACGCATCTACCATGTACTGGTCACGTGACTGATCATGCACTGATGACGTAATTGATCATGCACTGATCATGTGGCTGATCATGCACTGATCACGTGACTGATCATGCACTGATCACGTGACTGATCATGCACTGATCACGTGGCTATCATGCACTGATCACTTGGCTGGTCATACTCTGATCACGCAGCTACCATGTACTGGTCACGTGACTGATCATGCACTGATGAACGTAATTGATTATGCCACTGATCATGTGGCTGATCATGCACTGATCACGTGACTGATCATGCACTGATCACGTGGCGGATCATGCACTGATCACGTGGCTATCATGCACTTATCACATGGCTGGTCATACACTGATCATATATCTACCATGTACCGGTCACGTGAATGATAATACACCCATCAGGTGACTGATTATGCACTGATCACGTGGCTATCATGCACTGACCACGAGACTGAAAATGCACTGATCACGTGGCTGATCATGCACTGATACCGTGACTGAGCATGGACTGATCACATGACTATCATGTAGTGATCACGTGACTTAATGGCGCTGATCATGTGACTGATCATCCGCTGATCATGTTTGCTATCATACACTGATCATGTGCCTCTGGAGGCAATAAACAAAGAGCTGAGTAGGCCCGAATCAAACAGTCAGCAGGCAATAATCATGGAACTCAGCTGTGAGGAATCATGCTGCTCAGCTGGCAATAATCAAGCAGCTGAGCAGGCAGGAATTACGCAGCACAGCGGGCAATTGTCAAGCAGATGACAGGCAGGAATCGTGCAGCTCAGCTGGCAATTGTCAAGCAGATGAGCAGACAGTAATCACGCAGCTCAGCAGGCCCTGATCACGTGACTGAGCATGCACTGTTCACGTGGCTGATCATACACTTATCACGTGATTGATCATGCACTGATCACTTGGATATCATGCACTGATCACGTGGCTGATCATACACTGTTTACGTGTCTGACCATGCACGGATCACGTGGCTGATCATGCACTGATCACGTGACTGATCATGCACTGATCACGTGACTGACCATGCACTGATCACGTGACTGATCATGCACTGATGAGTTGGCAATCATGCACTGATTACTTGGCTGATCATACACTGATCACCTGACTGATAATGCCCTGATCATCTGGCTATCGTGCACTCATTACCTGCCTATCGTGCACTGATCACGTGGTTGATCATACACTGATCACGAGACTGATCTTGCACTGATCACGTCTGTATCATGCACTGATCACCTGACTGCCCATGCACTGATCACGTGGATAAATATACACTGATCATGTCACAGATCATGCAGTGATCACGCGGCTATCATGCACTGCTCACGTGGCTGATCATGCAATGATCACGTAGCTACCATGTACTGGTCACGTGAGTGATCATGCACTGATCACGTAATTGATCATACACTGATCAGGTGACTTATCATGCACTGTTCACGAGACTGATCATGCACTGATCACGTGGATATCATGCACTGATCACGTGTTTGATCATACACTGTTCACCTGTCTGACCATGCACTGCTCACGTGTCTGATCATACACTGTTCACGTAACTGATCATGCACTGATCACGTGGATATCATGCACTGATCACGTGGCTGAACATGCACTGTTCACGTGGCTTACCGCACACCTGTCACGTGACTGATCATGCACTGATCACGTGGCACTCATGCACTGATCACGTGGCTGATCATATTCTGCTCACGTAACTGATCATGCACACATCACGTGGCTATCATGCACTTCTCACCTGGCTGGTCATGCAATGTTCACGTAGCTACCATATACTTTTCACGTGACTGATCATGCTCAGATCACGTAAATGATCATGCACTGTTCAGTTGACTGATCATGTACTGACCACGTGACTGATCATGCACTGATCACGTGGCTATCATACACTGATCACTTGGCTGGTCATACACTGATCATGCAGCTACCATGTACTGGTCACGTGACTGATCATGCACTGATGACGTAATTGATCATGAACTGATCATGTGGCTGATCATGCACTGATCACTTGACTGATCATGCACTGATCACGTGACTGATCATGCACTGATCAGGTGGCTATCATGCACTGATCACATGGCTGGTCATACACTGATCACGTGCCTGGTCATGCACAGATTACATGACTGATCATGCACTGATCAGGTCACTGATCATGCACTGATCACGTGGCTATCATGCACTACTCACGTGGCTGATCATGCAATGATCAGACAGTAATCACGCAGCTCAGCATGCCCTGATCACGTGACTGAGCATGCACTGTTCACGTCGCTGATCACACACCAATCACGTGAATGATCATGCACTGATCACGTGGCTCTCATGCACTGATCACGTGATTGCGCATGCACTGATCACGTAATTGTATGCACTGCTCACGTGGCTATCATGCACTGATCATGTGACTGATCATGCACTGATCATGTAGCTATCTTGCACTGATCACTTGGCTGATCATACACTCATCATGGGACTGATCGTGCACTGATTACGGCGCTATCATGCATTGACTACATGACTCCACATGCACTGATCACGTGCCTGATTATGCACTGATCAGGTGGCTGATCATGCACTGATCACGTGGCTATCATGCACTGCTCACGTGGCTGATCATGCAATTATCACGTAGCTACCATGTACTGGTCACGAGACTGATCATGCACTGATCACGTGGATATCATGCACTGATCACGTGTTTGATCATACACTGTTCACGTAATTCATCATGCACTGGTCATGTGGCTGATCATGCACTGATCATGTGGCTATTATGCAGTGATCACGTGGCTATCATGCACAGATCACATGGCTGTTCATGCAATGAACACATAGCTACCATATACTGGTCACGTGACTGATCATGCACTGATCACGTGGCTGATCATGCACTGATCACGTGACTGATCATGCACTGTTCACGAGACTGATCATGCACTGATCAAGTGGATATCATGCACTGATCACGTGTTTGATCATACACTGTTCACGTGTCTGACCATGCACTGCTCACGTGGCTGATCATACACTTATCACGTAACTGATCATGCACTGATCACGTGGATATTATGCACTGATCACGTGGCTGAACATGCACTGTTCACGTGGCTTACCGCACACCTGTCACGTGACTGATCATGCACTGATAACGTGACTGATCATGCACTGATCACGTGGCTGATCATGCACTGATCACGTGACTGATCATGCACTGATCACGTGACTGACCATGCACTGATGAGTTGGCAATCATGCACTGATTACTTGGCTGATCATACACTGATCACGTGACTGATAATGCCCTGATCATCTGGCTATCGTGCACTCATTACCTGCCTATCGTGCACTGATCACGTGGTTGATCATACACTGATCACGAGACTGATCTTGCACTGATCACGTCTGTATCATGCACTGATCACCTGACTGCCCATGCACTGATCACGTGGATAAATATACACTGATCATGTCACAGATCATGCAGTGATCACGCGGCTATCATGCACTGCTCACGTGGCTGATCATGCAATGATCACGTAGCTACCATGTACTGGTCACGTGAGTGATCATGCACTGATCACGTAATTGATCATACACTGATCAGGTGACTTATCATGCACTGTTCACAAGACTGATCATGCACTGATCACGTGGATATCATGCACTGATCACGTGTTTGATCATACACTGTTCACGTGTCTGACCATGCACTGCTCACGTGTCTGATCATACACTGTTCACGTAACTGATCATGCACTGATCACGTGGATATCATGCACTGATCACGTGGCTGAACATGCACTGTTCATGTGGCTTATCACACACCTGTCACGTGACTGATCATGCACTGATCACGTGGCACTCATGCACTGATCACGTGGCTGATCATATTTTGCTCACGAAACTGATCATGAACACATCAGGTGGCTATCATGCACTTCTCACCTGGCTGGTCATGCAATGTTCACATAGCTACCATATACCTGTCACGTGACTGATCATGCTGAGATCACGTAAATGATCATGCACTGTTCAGTTGACTGATCATGTACTGATCTCGTGACTGATCATGCACTGATCACGTGGATATCATGCACTGATCACGTGGCTGAACATGCACTGTTCACGTGGCTTACCCCACACCTGTCACGTGACTGATCATGCACTGATCACGTGGCACTCATGCACTGATCACGTGGCTGATCATACTCTGCTCACGTAACTGATCATGCACACATCACGTGGCTATCATGCACTTCTCACCTGGCTGGTCATGCAATGTTCACGTAGCTACCATATACTGGTCACGTGACTGATCATGCTCAGATCACGTAAATGATGATGCACTGTTCAGTTGACTGATCATGTACTGACCACGGGACTGATCATGCACTGATAACGTGGCTATCATGCACTGCTCACGTGGCTGATCATGCAATGAACACGTAGCAACCATGTACTGGTCACGTGACTGATCATGCACTGATCACGTAATAATCCTGCAGTGATCACCTGACTCATCATGCACTGATCACGTGGCTGATCACACACGTATCACGTGACTGATCATGCACTGATCACGTGGCTATCATGCACTAATCACGTGGCTATCATTCACTGATCACGTGGATATCATGCACTGATCACGTGGCCGATCATGCAATGATCACGTAGCAACCATGTACTGGTCACGTGACTGATCATGCTCAGATCACGTAAATGATCATGCACTGTTCAGTTGACTGATCATGTACTGATCATGTGGCTTTCATGCACTACTCACGTGGCTGATCATGCAATGATCACGTAGCAACCATGTACTGGTCACATGACTGATCATGCAATGATCACGTGGCTATCATGCACTAATCACGTGGCTATCATTCACTGATCACGTGGCTATCATGCAGTGATCACGTGGCTGATCATGCAATGATCACGTAGCTACAATGTACTGGTCACCTGACTGATCATGCACTGATCACGTAATTGATCATGCACTGATCACGTGGCTGAATCATGCACTGAACACGTGAATAATCATGCACTGATCACGTGACTGATCATGCACTGATCATGTGGCTATCATGCACTGCTAACTTGGCTGATCATGCAATGATCACGCAGCTACCATGAACTGGTCACGTGACTGATCATGCACTGATGACGTATTTGATCATGCACTGATTAGGTGGCTGATCATGCACTGATGACGTAATTGATCATGCACTGATCACGTGGCTGATCACGCAATGATCACGTAGCAACCATGTACTGGTCATGTGACTGATCATGCACTGATCACGTAATTGATCCGGCATTGATCACATGGATCATCACGCACTCATCCGGTGGGTGATCACACACGTATCACGTGACTGATCATATACAGATCACGTAAATAATCATGAAGTGATCACGTGGCTATCCTGCACTTATCACGCGGATAACATGCACTGATCACGTGGCTTGATCACACACGTTATCACGTGACTGTCATGCACTGATCACGTGCGCTATCATGCACTGATCACGTGGCTATCATGCAACTGATCACGTGGCTGATCATGCTATGATCACGTAGCTACCATGCCACTGGTCACGTGACTGATCATGCACTGATCAGGTAACTGATCATGCCACTGATCACGTGACTGATCATGCACAGATCACGTGACATCGATCATGCACTGGATCACGTGGGCTATCATGCACTGCTCCGTGGCTGATCATGAGCAATGATCACGGCAGCTACCATGTTACTGGTCAGCAATGACTGATCATTCACTGATCACATAGATTGGATCAGCAGCTGATCACCTTGGCTTATCATTCATTGATCATGTGACTGAT
>NW_020190986.1:0-26878 GCF_002263795.3 Bos taurus | reverse complement strand
CAAGTTTCGAGGGCCTCAGAATTCTCCCTCTCTGCAGTACCTTACAGGCTGCTCCAGCAGCGTCATTGACGCGAGCCTTTGAGAGGTTCTACTGTTCAGCTGAGTGTTACCCTCCTCCACTCCCATCGTGGCAGAGTCAGGGGTCCCTAAACTGTATCTCCAATCTAAGGAGATCGCAGCTCCACTAGCTTTGCCGAAACCTGTGCTGCCTGTTCCAGAGCCCTTCTTAGTGGACGTTTTCTCCAAAAGACGGACTCTCAAGGGGCTGGCAGTCCTCATTACAGTATGGGCATTTTCAGCACTCTCATCAGGCAGATGGAATGCAAACCCCAAGTCAGAGTGACGCTGGGGAAAGCCATCCTGAGAGCTGGTTCCTTTGTGTCTAGATGCCTTATCTGAACACAAAGGTAGGGAAGCTATTATTCAAAGTGCTCTTGTAATGGTACAACCTATGCGAGTTGAGATTTACTGAAGGAAAGAACGGAATGTGATCTCAATAGTTAATGGACCAGGCGTCTCCTATGTGCTACATGTGGATCCAAAGTGATCATCAGTGAATTCAGCTCAGTGTCTTCTCAACAAGTGGAGAAAGCAATGGCATCCCACCCAGTACTCTTGCCTGGAAAATCCCATGGATCGAGAGCCTCGTGGGCTGCCAGTCATGGGGTCTCTAAGAGTTGGACACGACTGAGCGCTTCCCTTCTCAACTTTCACTTCATGCATTGGAGAAGGAGAATGGCACAACCCACTCCAGTTTCTTCCGAGAATTCCAGGGATGGGAGCCTGGTGGCTGCGTCTCTGGGCGTGTCCATCAGACACAAGGAGTGACAGCAGACTATAGTCAGCATCTGGCTATTCTATATCATTTTCGGTTACGACCACCCTTTCACAGAAGAACAACTGGCAGATAGACAAGCTGATAACGCAAGCCACTTGTAACACAGTGGACTCATCTTGCTATGTACCCAATAACAGAACCTTCTCCTAGTCATTCAAGGAGCGTGTAGCATGACTGCACTCAGCCCCCTCTTCACAATTCTCGGAGAGGTAAGCACTCACAGCCCATAAATATAGACGAAATACTACTGAAGTTATGCAGCTGGAATGTTGAAGCCCACTTCTGTCCATGTACATATACCCTTATGCATCGTTGAACATGTCCATAAATGTAAGGAATTGACAAATTCTTATCTTAGGCCACGATCTGCAAGGAGATATTGCACTGTCATGCCATCCTAATTAACATCCTGCAGAGAAATAGGCTTATCGTCCATTTTAAATGAGGATCTCGAACACTTCAAAGAATAAACACAATTTTATGCAGAGATTAATGATTGAGCGCAGTATTTGACGGCTATGTGTAAACTTGCTAACTAGAACCACACAATGAGCTTTCGAGTGCTTTGTTTTTACATTTTCTGGGGACGTCTATCGGTACTCAGGCACTCTAAGACTTTTAAAGGTATCTGAGGCCTGGCATAGCAATCTCCCACGGTTACAGAGCAACAGAACCCCAAGCTTGTGTCAGCAGATCCACGTTCAAATCCCACCTTGTGGTGACCACCTCACAGTGACTTGACTCGGTCCCTCGTTTGCCAAAATGGAGGTAATGGCAGAGCCTGCACTGGACCTTGAGGTGATAAGACACGGGGTTACTGTTATTATTTAACACAAGAAGAGGGCTTGTTTTGTTTTCACATTAGAGTTCACTCTTGTTAGATTCTAAGATTGTTACCAGTTTATAATACCCATATTACCATCCTATAGCATTCATAAAGGAATGCGTTTCCCTAAAAGCCCCTCTAGTGTTCGCCGTATTTATCCCTCCCCCACCCCAACCCTGCAGCTAACTATCTTTTTACTCTCTGCAATAGTTTTCACCTTTTCCAGAACTATCCTATAGTTGGGATAATACAGTATATAGCCTTTTCAAGGTTGGCTTTCTCTTCCCTTTAGTTATGCCGTTTAAGTTCCCCCATTTTATTCACGGCCTTGAAGCCTCTTTTTCGCTTCTGGAATAACCATTCCCCATTTTTCTGGACTGTCCATCAGTTCATTATTAAGGTATATTTATAGCCCAAAATTAGATAGAAAAACTGAATCCAAGAGGGTTAAAAAGGCCGCTTCAGATCCTTCAGCTGATTTGTGGCGATAGTCAGGAGTTGAAAAACAACTCTCTCAGCCTCCAGTCCTAGCACTTGCGGCTACTCTTCACAGGCTGATTTTCTGACTAATTTCCGCTCAAGCTTGAGATTTAGATTCTCCTCTAAGTTCATCCATTCACCTAAACTGACCACTTCTGTATTTGTAATTAAAGATTGAGAGAGTTTGGACAAATGCAAGATGCCGTACATTCTCCTCAACCCATCTTGTGGTTAACACGCTTCTGTTTCTCTTCCTTCATGTAGAAGTTTAAATAGCAGCTGAAAAGTATTAAAATTGGTAGGAGGGTTCCATCTTCCTGTCTTCTGCTTCTCTTGCGAGAATGTGCCATCTAATGATGATGGGCAATGAATTATAGACGTCATGGTGAGATTCTTTAGGGTATCTATGTCGCTGCAGAGGCACGGTCGTAGCCTGTGGGAAGAGGCCAATCAGACCACTAGGGCTTTACCTACATAGCTTCAGTTAATATCACATCATCCTTGAAAGTAGTTATTAATGTCATTATTCTTGGAAAGGAAGAATCTCGTTGCCCATGCCTCACTCCTCTTGAAAGTGGCAGAGGTTCTCTAATCCCATTCGTTCCACTGTAGAAAGTGTTTTAAAGATCTCTTGTTCATAGATCACACACTGTTAGAAATGGGCAGGACACAACTATTGCACAAGTAGAACTTTTGAGTGGAACAGAATTACAATATCCCAGAAATGTTACATAGGGGAAAGCTTTGGGATGTTAGGGATCTCCTTATTAAGAGTATGGCAATACATCAATCAAGCGTGACTACCGAGGACGACATGCCGTAGTAAACGCTCCATCGAACAAGTACTCACGAAACCTCCATTCATAGGCAGTAGCATTATAAGAGAGAATAAACGGGCCAATACATGAGAACGCAATGCAACCCATTCCAGTACTCTATTGCTCTTGGCATAAAATCCCATTTACTGACGGAGGAGCCTGTAGGGCTTGCAGTCTTCCTAGGTGTCGCTAGGAGTCAGACACGATACGCTGAGCGACTCTCACGTTTTCCACTTTTTCCACTTTCTAATGCATTAGGAGTAAGACATAATCAAACCCACTCCAGTTCTTCTGCCTGGAGAATCCCAGGACACGGAGCCTGGGCGTGCCCGTCTCTAGGTCGCCAGAGTCGGACACGACTGAAGTGACTTAGCAGCACAGCAGCAGCAGCAGACAGCCAGTGTCAGAGGTATGTTCATTTCAATCATTCAATCAATGTTTAATGAATAGCCAAGTAGATTGTGTATCACCTGATATAAGAGCTGGTGTATCTAACATGAACACGTAAAATACAGTACCAACAGAGATACTTGTCCTGAAGATTTTACAATTGCAATGCAGAATTATACGTGGAAATAGGGGATAATTATATCCAGTCTGCGTGAGGTACATCAGAACCTGGGGCGCCTATATGCCAAATGCACAAAGGCAACTATTGCTAGGAAGTGAGGGGGAACTGACACTCCCCTAGCTTCACGCAACAGTGACTGATCGGGAGCAGCACACCCCCAGCCTATCCTCTTCTTCAGAGTAGCTGCCAAATCTATCGCTATTCCACTGAGTTCGATGCCCGCAGCAGGGATGACACTCCAGATGCTGTACTACACCGTGACACGAACACCGACCGCATGAACTGATTCCTTCCGTTGTCCCATTTCTCATTTTAACATTGCCGAGCCAGTGGTCCCTAGAAATGGACTCCCAAGTAAACCAACTTGCACTAGAATCCTTTGTCCCAAGACTGCCTTGCTTCTTGGACCTCGTAAAGTTTAAGACCTTCCCATCTAACGTGTCAAACTTGATTCACTGACTGGCTCTGCGCTCTGGACAAGTCCACTAACCCCCTAACTTCCTCATATTTCTTCAGTGGTAAGGTTTATATTCTTCAGCTGAGCCCCCACAGCTGGTCCCTTGGCTCCGTGTGCTCCCTGCTCTGAGTTCCCGCCTCGGGTGCATGTTTTCTGCTCTGCACATGCGCTCACTCAGTGCATCTGATAATGCTGGAAACTTCACTTCTTCAGCCGTTCAGACGCTGAACATACCTTACAACCATGTGTCTTTTCACTGTCAAAGAATGCAGGGTGGAATGTTTTGGCCAGATGCTTAAAAGGAAGCCCCAGTCAACAATGCCAATTTTAAAAAAAGAAAAATTCTTACTGAGATAGGGGCTAAATTGAAGCATTCCTTCAGGTGCCCGCTGTGGTTATCAGCATGTGTGTTACATACTCACCTGGCACTCTGGTTGGCAGCGTCTAGAACTGGTGCCACACATCCCTAAAGTTACCAGGTGTTATGGAGAAGGAAACAGCAACCCACTCCAGTATTCTTGCCTGGGAAATCCGTGGATAGAGGAGCCTACAATCCATGGGGTTGCAAGAGTCAGACACAACTTAGTGACTAAACCGCCACTACCAGCAGGGGTTAAGCAAAGCCATCTTCCTGAGACGTCTATTTGCTCTGATGAAAGCTAAAATTAAAACCTTACTTTTATATTAAGAATATAAGATCTGTTTAATATAAACAACATAATTAATCAGAATTCATAAGTTTGAGAGAATTGTTTTGGACCAAAAAACAGGACCTGGTAGTAATTTTGTTCATTCCTCTCTGCTGTAAAGGATGTTTCTCTGGGAAATTTTACCCGTGTCAGGCCTCAGTCGTGGTGTGAAATGCAAGAGAGAAGACAGCCTCAGACACAGAGGATGGAGCACCGCGTGTGCAGTCCTGAGACCAGTGTGCAGGCCAAGACACTGTCACCTCCTCACTGGGTGACCTCATGGTCAGACAGCGTTGTGAAACCTTGTCCCGTCTGCCTCCCAGGGCTGCTATGGCAATCCAATGAGACAATGCGTGTGAAAGAGACAGTGCGTGTGAAAGAGCTAAGTGTCCCACAAATGTAAGTTAGTATGATTCAGCCTTGTTGTTTTTGGAAAGCTTGTTTCATTTTATATATCACATGTATCCTCCACCCCACCGCCTTCCCCCACAGGCAGATGGGAAAACAGGAATCTCTGAGCTGACAGAAAGAAAGTCACCAGGCTTGCTCCTCTCTCCCAGTTTTGCGGCGAGGCCATGGGAGAAGCACGCTCCTATGCAAGGCTGGCAGCCTCGGCTCGTCCCCCTGTTTGGAGGGGCAGGCAGACAGAGCGCGGCATTCACCGCTGTCTGAATTTCATTATGCGGGTCTCCAGACAAGCAGAGGGGAAAAGTGCAGAGGAGCGGGTCAGCGTCTGAAATGTGAGAGGGGCAGCAGTCTCTGAAGTGTATGGGAATGGGAGGAAACCTAATCCTGCTTCCGAGGGGAGAAGGAGCATTGCCTTGTGTGAGAATCACTGAAAGCGGTCAGCAGAGCTCGGGGCAGGGTGGGACTTGTCCACTGACCCACCTGCAGGAGGGCCCGGGCTCTGCTCTGTCCCACCTCAGAGTGAAGGTGCAGTGGTCACACTAGGCCATCTGTCTGGGCGTTCACAGCGACTAGAGACTGGACTCGGGTCCCGGGGAGTACACAGAAGTACTGGTTCCAGGGGAGAATTGTTGGGGTGGAGCAGGCAGTATGAACCCAGGCTAGAGTTAGGAATTGGAGAGAATGGGGTTGGAAAATCAACCGAAGAGTCAAAACTACTGTTTACTGAGCATTTATACATTCCTAATATGTCGCTTGTTGTTGTTCGTGGTTCAGTCGCTCAGTCACGTTCGACTCTTTGCAACCCCATGGACTGCAGCACCCTAGGCTTCCCTGTCCTTCACTATCTCCCAGAGTTGCTCAAACTCATGTTACTCAATACTCACAATAACTCTATAGGTACATTTATTATTCCCATTTTTATGCACAAAGAAACTGAGGTTCAATGAGTTAAGGACTTCACCAAGGGTGCATAGTCAGTTAATACCTAAGCCAGAGTTTGAATCCAGATTTGTGCAATTCCATGTTTCTTGATTCTGAACTCTGTTATACTTCTCTCTAAATGGGAAGTGGAGCCATTTCCAAGTGGGAAATTAAATGGAGATGATTAAAGTACAAGCTTGATGGAAACAAGGGAGCAAGGTCTAGATGTTTTATACGTTGGTGACCTGGTTTTCTAAGCTGGCAGAGCATGAATATATACATTTGTAATCTAAGAGTTGGTCACCTTTCCCAAGTACGTAATTCACGACCTGACTTCTTTTTTTCTATGGGCCTCTGTGAGGACGGGACTATAACCACTATTGGAAGCAAATGCCAAACAAGCCAGGAGGGACATAGGAAAGAGGGCGTGATGAAGGGGAACAGATGTCCTGTCACTGATGAGGTTTGCCCTTGGTGCTTTTATCAATTATCTGTTGCCATAACAACGCTGCATAACAAACAAGCCCAACATTAAGTGACTTAAAACCACAACTGGACTTCCCTGGTAGTCTAGTGGTTAAGATTCTGCACTTCCACTGAAGGAGGCATGGGTCCGATCCTTGGTCAGAGAAACTACGATCCCACCTGCTCATGAGGTATGGCCAACAAAAAGAAACCTAACAGCAAAAAAACCCAACAAACCCACAACCACTTATTACTTCTCATGCATTTAGGGACTGGCAAAGTAACTCTACTTATAAGGGAATGGACTCAGATGATGTCAGCTCAGCTTGCTCATGTGTCTTCCACAGGGTGGAAGATCTGATGAATTGGCTCTACCCCATACAGGATCTCATCACCCAGCAGGCTAGTTCGGGATCATTCTTGTGGTGAACAAGAGGAACAAGAGAGAGTAGACATGTGCAAGACCTCAGACATGCCATCTCTTCTGCCACATCTACTGGTAAGACAGTCAAAAGGCAGACCCCAGATTCAAGGGTTGGGGAAACAGATTCCCTCTCCTGGTGGCTGACAGAGCCACACTGCAAAGTGTTTAGAGAAACTGCAGACACTTTTTGCAGTCAGTCCCCCACAGCATTCAACCCCACTCCCAAAAGCAGATGAAAGGCAGTAACATTTTCTAATATCCTGAATCACGCCCACTTCCTTGCCATTTCTCCACTAAATGCCATTTCTGTGCCCAAGCCTTCTGTGTCTTATTGACTGGGAAGATACAATGGCTCTAGAATTGAGTAGATAGAAGAATGCCTTCTTTTGGGGTGGGGAGGATACTAAAATTCAGACTGCTTGTCCACTGACTTCATCTCTATAACTTTTATAACTAAGAAGGCTGCATTAGAAAATAAACTTTCTCAGTGAGCCATCCAACCTAGCCATACGTGTGGGAATGCCGTCAAATTCCAGGAAACAGATGTTCATTTAATAAGATGAATTTTTACTAGTGCTTCTACCACACTGCTAATCCTATGTTTGTGATCTGAATTTAAGACAATAAACTCCAGCAACTTATTTCTACAATGTGGCTGAGATCATAGGTTCCCCAGAGGTACATGTTTGAAATCTTTACATATGAAAAAATTGGACTGAGAGTTGACATTTGCATGCCAAGAACTGGCTGTTACAATGTATTTGAAAGAGCAATGGGCTTGGAAGTAGAAGACTTGGCTGGTAATGGACTCAAAGGCGCATTGTGCTTAGGCACCTGCTCTGATGTGAGACTGCCTGGAACTGAATTCCAGCACCGTCATGTATGGAGCTTCCCTGGTGGTGTATATAATTTGTAACCTTAAACTACTACTTAAACTCTCAATATATCCATTTCCTACCTATAGAATGGAGATAATACAAGTGCCAACATCACAAGGATGATATAATCAAATAAGACATTGAGAACAAGGAAATGAAATCACTATCTCGAAAAGCTATCCACCCCCACTTTTATAGCAGCGCTATTTACAACAGCCAAGACATGGAGACAACTTAAGGGTTCATCAACAAATGAATAGATAAAGAAGCTCTGGCATTTGTATACAGTGGAATATTATTCAGCCATAAAAGAAGGAAATCCTGCCATTTGTGACAACAGAGATAGACCTTCAGATTGTTATGCTACATGAAATAAGTCACAGGATGACAAATACTGCATGATCTCACTTATATACGGAATCTTAAAAAAAGAAAAACTCATAGATACAGAGAACAGACTGTTGGCTGCCAGAGGCAGGGGGCTGGGGGAGGGAAATGAGTGAAGGTGGTCAAAAGGTATAAACTTCTAGTTCAGTTCAGTTCAGTCACTCAGTCATGTCTGACTCTTTGTGACCCCATGAACCGCAGCAAGCAGGCTCCCTGTCCGTCACAACTCCTGGAGTTTACCCAAACTCATGTCCACTGAGTCGGTAATGCCACCCAACCATCTCATCCTCTGTCATCCCCTTCTCCTCCTGCCCTCAATCTTTCCCAGCATCAGGGTCTGTTCAATGAGTCAGCTCTTCACATGAGGTGGCCAAAGTATTGGAGTTTCAGCTTCAATATCAGTCCTTCCAATGAACACCCAGGACTGATCTCCTTTGGAATGGACTGGTTGAACCTCCTTGCAGTCCCAAAGGACTCTCAAGAGTCTTCTCCAACCACCACAGTTCAAAAGCATCAATTCTTCTGCGTCAGTCTTCTTTATAGTCCAACTCTCACATCCATAATGACCATGGAAAAACATGCCTTGATAGACGGACCTTTGTTGGCAAAGTAATGTCTCTGCTTTTTAAATATGCTTCCTAGGTTGGTCATAACTTTCCTTCCAAGGAGTAAGCGTCTTTTAATTTCATGGCTTGCATCACCATCTGCAATGTGATTTTGGAGCCCCCAAAAATAAAGTCTGACACCGTTTCCACTGGTTCCCCCATCTATTCCCATGAAGGTGAATGGGACCAGATGCCATTGAGTCTTCATATTTCTGAAATGTTTGAGCTTTAAAACCAAACTTTTTCACTCTCCTCTTTCACATTTCATCAAGAGGCTTTTGAGTTCTCTTCACTTTCTGCCATAAGGGTGGTGTCATTGCATATCTGAGGTTATTGATATTTCTCCTGGCAACTTAGATATCCCGAGTTGTGATTCTTCCCAGTCCAGGCGTTTCTCGATGATGTACTCTGCCAATATAAGTTAATAAGCAGGGTGACAATATACAAGCCTATAGACGAACTACCTTTCCACTATTGGAACGCATCATGTCATGTCCATGATCCAGTATCTAACTGTTTGCTGTCCTGACACTGCACACACATTTCTCAAAGGCCTAAGGTCAGGTGGTCTGATATCTACCCATGCTCTTTCAGATTGTTCCACGAGTTTATTGTGATCGCATCACAGTCAAAGGCTTTTGGCATAGTCATAAAGCAGAAATAGATGTTTTTTCTGGAACTCTCTTGCTTTTTCCAAATGCCAGCAGATTTGGCAATTTGGAATCTCTGGTTCCTCTGCTTTTCTAAAACACAAGCTTTGAAACCATCAGGAAGTTCACGGTTCACATATTGCTGAAGCCTGGCTTGGAGAATTTTAAGCATTACTTTACTAGAATGTGAGATGAGTGCAATTGTGCAGTAGTTTGAGCATTCTTTAGCATTGCCTTTCTTTGGGATTGGAATGAAAACTGACCTTTTCCAGTCCTGTGGCACTGCTGAGTTTTCCAAATTTGTTGGCATATTGAGTGCAGCACTTTCACAGCATCATCTTTCAGGATTTGGAATAGCTGAACTTGAATTCCATCACCTCCACTAGCTTTGTTTGTAGTGATGCTTTCTAAGGCCCACTTGACTTCACATTCCAGGATGTCTGGCTCTAGGTCAGTGATCACACCATCATGATTATCTGGGTCATGAAGATCTTTTTTGGACAGTTCTTCTGTGTATTCTTGGCACCTCTTCTTAATATCTTCTGCTTCTGTTAGGTCCCTACCATTTCTGTCCTTTATCGAGCTCATCTTTGCATGAAATGTTCCTTTGGTATCTCTGATTTTCTTGACGAGATCTCTAGTCTTTCCCATTCTGTTGTTTTTCCTCTATTTCTTTGCATTGATCACTGAAGAAGGCTTTCTCATCTCTTCTTGCTATTCTTTAGAACTCTGCATTCAGATGTTTATATCTTTCCTTTTCTCCTTTGCTTTTTGCTTCTCTTCTTTTCACAGCTATTTGTAAGGCCTCCCCAGACAGCCATTTTGCTTTTTTGCATTTCTTTTCCATGGGGATGGTCTTGATCCCTGTCTCCTGTACAATGTCACGAACCTCATTCCATAGCTCATCAGGCACTCTATCTATCAGATCTAGGCCCTTAAATCTATTTCTCACTTCCACTGTATAATCATAAGGGATTTGATTTAGGTCATACCTGAATGGTCTAGTGGTTTTCCCTACTTTCTTCAATTTCGGTCTGAATTTCACAATAAGGGGTTCATGGTCTGAGCCACAGTCAGCTCCTGGTCTTGTTTTTGCTGACTGTATAGAGCTTCTCCATCTTTGGCTGCAAAGAATATAATCAATCTGATTTCGGTGTTGACCATCTGGTGATGTCCATGTATAGAGTCTTTTCTTGTGTTGATGGAAGAGAGTGTTTGTTATGACCAGTGCATTTTCTTGGCAAAACTCTATTAGTCTTTGCCCTGCTTCATTCCGTAATCCAAGGCCAAATTTGCCTGTTACTCCAGGTGTTTTTTCACTTCCTACTTTTGCATTCCAGTCCCCTATAATGAAAAGGACATCTTTTTTGGGTGTTAGTTCTAAAAGGTCTTGTAGGTCTTCATAGAACCGTTCAAATTCAGCTTCTTCAGTGTTACTGGTTGGGGCATAGACTTGGATTACTGTGATATTGAATGGTTTGCCTTGGAAACGAACAGAGATTATTCTGTCGTTTTTGAGATTGCATCCAAGTACTGCATTTCAGACTGTTTTGTTGACCATGATGGCCACTCCATTTCTTCTGAGGGATTCCTGCCCGCAGTAGTAGATATAATGGTCATCTGAGTTAAATTCACCCATTCTAGTCCATTTCAGTTCGCTGATTCCTAGAATGTCGACATTCACTCTTGCCATCTCTTGTTTGACCACTTCCAATTTGCCTTGATTCATAGACCTGACATTCCAGGTTCCTATGCAATATTGCTCTTTATAGCACCGGACCTTGCTTCTATTACCAGTCACATCCACAGCTGGGTATTGTTTTTGCTTTGGCTCCATCCCTTCATTCTTTCTGGGGTTATTTCTCCACTGATCTCCAGTAGCTACCCCTCGGCCCCACACCCGAGGCCAGGGGCGGTGGCCAGGAGGACCAACACCACGCCGTGGCTCCGCGGGCACAGGAGGGCCTAGAGAAGCTATCCCACATTGAAGGTCAGGAAGGGCAGCAGTGAGGAGATACCCCTCATCCAAGGTAAGGAGCACTGGCTTCGCTTTGCTGGAGCAGCTGTGAAGAGATACCCCACGCCCAAGGTAAGAGAAACCCAAGTAAGATGGTAGGTGTTGCAAGAGGGCATCAGAGGGCAGACACACTGAAACCATACTCACAGAAAACTAGTCAACCTAATCACACAAGGACCACAGCCTTGTCTAACTCAATGAAACTAGCCATGCCCGTGGGGCAACCCAAGAGGGTGGGTCATGGGTGGAGAGATCTGACAGAACGTGGTCACCTGGAGAAGGGAATGGCAAACCACTTCAGTTATTCTTGCCTTGAGAACCCCATGAATGTATGGAAAAGGCAAAATGATAGGATACTGAAAGAGAAACTCCCCAGGCCAGTAGGTGCCCAATATGCTACTGGAGGATTCAGTGGAGAAATAACCCCAGAAAGAAGAAGGATGGAGCCAAAGCAAAAAGATACCCAGCCCTCTGTCATAGAAACCCAGAAATAAAGATGCCCATCTCAGGCAGAGTCCACTGTGGTGACACCAGTTAATTGTGAGACTTCCAATTCACTAAAATGAAAAAATAGTTTGGACTTCTTAAGCCAAGAAAGAAAACAATTCTGTTCTATTTTCCCTTATCAGAAGTCCACACGAGTCTCCTGTGTCTCCTGTATTGCAGGCAATTCCTTCATTGCTGAGCCCACAAAGGAAGACCCCAATCCTGGCCCTGCTGCTGCTGCTGCTAAGTTGCTTCAGTCGTGTCTGATTCTGTGCCGCCCGTCCCTGGGATTCTCCACGGCAAGAACACTGGAGATCCTGGCCTAAAAGCATCCACAATGAATACAACATGAACCATCTAAAGCAATTCTACTGGTAAAGAACCCACCTGCAAGGGAGGAGATGTAGAGATGTGGCTTCAATCCCTGGTTTGGGAAGATCCCTGGGAGAAGGGCATAGACAACCATCCAGTATTCTTGCCGTGGATGATCCCATGGACAGAGGAGCCTGGCGGGCTACTGTTTCATGGGTTGCAAAAGGGTCAGACCACAACTGAAATGACTCAGCATGTAAAAGCATTACCTGAAATTATTTGTTCTTAAGATGATTTCAATTTTCAAAGTAAGGCAATTTATTTTAGATACTTTGAGGAGAAAATGACCTAAAGATATAATGCTGAGAATAAAAAGTCACCCAAAATCTCAAAAACCAGGAACACCCATTGTAAAACAGAGGTCATTTCTTTAACATAAAGGGAGTCATATCGAATCTGCATATTTAAGCCCTAATTTTTTTTCCACTCAACATTAATACTCTGCACATCTCCCTATGTCATTAAAAAGTTCTTGGATCGATCATAGAATTTTGTACAGATGTGTTTTTTAATTTAATTATTTGATTTAATTAAACTAATCATACAGTTAGTCAACTATGTCTCTGTGTGACTCCGGGATGCCAGGGACAGACCAAGACACAACAGGCCCTCTGGGACAAGGTCCTTGTCCTCATGGAGCTGACATTGGGTGCCTTTTGTCTTTAAGCCTCAGGTTGGAGCCTATGATCCTGAGATGAACACAGCAGATTGATTTCTGTTCCCTGGAAGCTCTGAGCTAGTGAGGGAGACAGGTGGGTGGTCCAAGAACAAGGACAGCACAAGGTAAAGAAGGAAGCTTTGCGCCTACAGAGAAGAAGGGATACATCCGGGAGGTGGGCATGCAGGACATGGAAAGCTTCTGCTGAACAAAGCTGAGTTCAAATCACATTCCTTTTATTCTAGTCCAAAGTATTGATATCTAGATACAGACCATGCTGCGTCTAAGTCCAAATGATGTCATTCTGCCCAAGATAGTCTGGCTTGGTTAGTCATTTAGAGAAGACTGAGCAGTGGGCAAAGAATCCACCTGCAACTCAGGAAATGCAGGAGACGCAGGTTTGATCCTTGGGTCGAGAGGATCCCTTCAAGGAGGAAATGGCAATCCACTCCACTATTCTTGCCTGAAAAATTCCCATGGACAGAGAAGCCTGGAGGGCTACAGTCCAAAGGGATGCAAAGAGTCGGACCCGACTGAGCATGCACCTTGGCTGTTGGCCTGGCTTAGCATTTAGTATGAGCTTATTTGGAGAAGGAAATGGCAACCCACTCCAGTATTCTCGCCTGGAGAATTCCATGGACACAGGACCCTGGCAGTTAAAGTCTATGGGGTCGCAAGAGTCAAACACGACTGAGCGACTAAGCACACAGCACACACTGAGCTGGGAAAGATTGAAGGTGGGAGGAGAAAGGGACGACAGAGGATGAGATGGTTGGATGGCATAACCAACTCGATGGATATGAGTTTGAATAAGCTCCAGGAGTCAGGGATAGCCAAGGAAGCCTGGGGTGCTGCAGTCCATGGGGTCGCAATGAGTTGGACACAACTGAAGCGACTGAAATGAACTGAACTATACTCAACAAACCCGGAAAAGATACAGGTTCTCTCACCAGATGATGCTGGAAGAAGCATCATTTAATAGAAATTGTTCTTGCGACCAGGATCCATGCCTTAAATCCTGGACTCAGGATTAATGGAGACAATAATATCCATGCTCTTTCAAGTGACATTTCTTGGGGTCTGTCATCACAGTACACCAGCATCACCTCTGGGGATAGTTCTGGTTCTTCCTGGCACAGAAGAGATTCTACTTGTTGTTTTGAATAAATTAGCATAATCTTGCCCACACAGATCCTTATCTGTGAAATGGGAATAGAGTGTCTGCCTTGATTTTCACCAAATTGTTATGAAAATTTAACTAAGATGCTGTATAAGACAGCAAGTGTAGACAAAATATAAGTGTTATAATAACCCTTTCTAAATAAAACCATCACATCGTTTTGTGAAGAAGGTTCTAAATTTTCCAAGATGCTTTTACATGTGATTAATTGTTATTATTTTTAACCACCTGAGCACATGTAAGTAGATTTTTCTGTACACCTGTATCTCTTCTATAAAACGTGATTGTCCAGTGTCTTCTGAACCATCTTCAGAGTCATTGTTATTGTTTAGTATGTCCGACTCTTTTTGCAACCCCATGGACTATTGCCCACCAGGCTCCTCTGTCCATGGATTTCCCAGGCAAGAATACTGAAGTGGGTTAATATTTCCTTTCTGCAGGGGATCTTCCTGACCCAGAGATAGAATGTGTGTCTCCTGCATTGTAGGTGGGTCCTTTAGCTCTGAGCCACCAGAGAAGCTCTTCATCTTCAGAAACAGGAGCGACATGGATATGACGGAGTCAAATCCCAGCCTGTCTGGACTTGAGGCAAGTGATTTAAAAACCTATGCACTATGATTTCTTCTGCAAAGCCATGCCTCACAGCAGCACTGTGGGGAATCAAAAAGCTACATGAAATGAGATAAGAGAGGGACCCAACAGGACAACACAGATGAAACACTTGTCTTATTGCAGCTCTTGTCCTGCTCTATCACTTACTAATGCACACTGGGTTTTTCATTAACCCAGCACACTGCTTTCACAGGGCACTGCTTGCCCACTCAGGAGACGCCCTCACCCACATGGGTGCTGACCCAGGTCCCTTCCATCTTATTGTTCTGGTTAAGTGCTTGGATTTTAAAACAGCCAGTTTCAAACACTTGTTTTGACATGTGAATTTGTTCCAGCAGGATTGATCCGTTAGGGAAGACTTGGAGCACCATGTGAATCTGTGTTTGTGTATGCATGATTACATCTGCAGGAAACTACATCCAGCTGACGAGCTCTGTGGAAAATACGCAAAAACTCACAGACCTCACACCACTCCTGGCTACCGCGGAAGGCAGAATGTATGATGACCACACCCAGCCACAACTGGTATGCATATCTGCTCTCTGTTTGCTGATCACCCTCTTTCCTCTACTTCACTAGAGCTCACCAGCTGTCCCCTCTAGCACCCATGGGTAACCAGCAAACTCCAAATCTTCTCCAAGGGAAAATGCCAAGTTCATTGTGGTATGCATATGTGTCTTCATCATTTAATGTGTACACTACTCTGTATCATTTTTATTAGTTGTCTCTCTTTGTGAGCATGTGTGATTGATGAAGTTTTGAGTTTTGTGCCCCCCACTTTTTCCCTAAGACCTGTGGTTTTTACATACACTTTGCATGGCCCTGTCATTTGTAGAGACACATATGTTGTGTTACAGCATAATTTACCTACAGGAGTCTATGCTATAAGCCAGAAATTTTATCTCGCTGGACCTGGTATTTCTGAAGATCAACATTGCTATTTTTTATAAAGTTTGATCCGGTGTTCCACACAAGTGATTTATCCTCATTTTACAGGTGACTGATCTGGGGTTTAGAAGGAGTAAAAACCTCGCTTTTCACAAGAGAGAGGTGAAATAAGAATTAGAATTGCCTCCTGTCTACTGTTCTGGGGGAAGCAGCACGTTGCCATGGGAACCGTATGGTCTTTGGAGTGGGAACACTCCTCTACTTGAGGTCCTGCTTGACAAAATCCTTCTACCAGTGTGACTTCAGTGAACTCCTCAAATCTCCTCAGGTGGCAACAGGAAAATGGCACTCACGTCTCAGTCACTGAAAATTAAGTTACAAAATGCATGAAAAATCCCAGTCTAGTGCCTGGAGCAGATCAGAAGTGTTTGTCCTCATCGTCTTCCTTTGTATAATGACACCCAATAAATTTTAGTGAGCACATATTTGGTCACAGGGACTGCAGTAAGCACTTTTCAGGTATTATCTAATTTAATCATTTTAGCAACACCATGAAGAGGATTCTGTTATTATTCCTATTCTACAGATAAGCAAGAAGATGTACCAAAATGTCAGGTGATCTGCCTGAGATCAAAGAGAGAGTGTGCCAACTGTGAAGTTTATTGACTCTCAGCTCCAACTCCCTCTTCAATCCTCTGTGATGCTGAGACGGGGCCTTTGCAAAGTACACGCCTGCTCTGCCACCCTGATTCCCACAAGTCTCTGAAAGGCTGAGGGACTTGCTGCTTCTTTTCCGCTAGCACCACTTCCTGTCCGCTATTTGCATCACTTCCTGTCCACAGCTTACATCATTTCCTGGCACTATGAGTGCCCTGGAGCTCATGTTCCCTTGACAGAAGCCATTTCTTCCTATTCCCATAGCTGAATCCACTTTGCTGTTTTTCTACCACTGCGAGCTCTACTCTGTGCCTGCCAAAACATACCAGCCAGGCAGTTTTCTCAGAAGCCTGTTTTCGCTCTAAGGGGTCCTCTGTTACGGTTCAATGATTTAATCACCTAAATAAAGGTGATTAAAGGGGATAGAATCTTCATCCCCCTCAGAGGTAGGGACTGTAGATGCATCCGGCAGTTGTTCCTCTATGGTATCTTAGAGTTCACTTCTTACCCTTTTTCACCCTTTCAGTCACCTAGTAATCAACTTTATTCCTTCTTAACAATCATTTGAAAATTCTGTTAGTCAAAGTAAATTGTGTGTTCTGCATCTTGGCTGTGCCCTGATCAATGCATCTCTGAGGAGCAGAGACAGAACTGGAAACCAGATGGGGAAAACTTCTCTGCACACTGCCCTTGAAACAATTTTTCATAAGTGTGGATCCTTATGTAGTCTTCATTATCTTAAACATAAACCCAGTCATGAGGTACCTGGAAACATTATATTATCAGCTCTGATGTTCTAGGATCACAAGAAACTCAATACTTTCAATCAACCCTCATTGTGACCTGACATTTGGGAACCAGTGGTAAGGACTGCTAACCTCTTCTCATGACCCACTGACCACAACCGAAAGAGGAAAGAGCTAAGGAAGGTCAATAGATAGCAGATGTTCATGCTGACCTATTAGAAATCTTTCTTTGTCATGCTGCACTTTTACAGAGAACAAGAGACAGAGTATCCTCCCAAGAAACTGCTAGTCGACAGCCTTCTAGAATGTCTGAGCTGGAAGGACCTCAGAGAACACCTGTCCACTAAACTCTACTTTACTAATGGGTGAATGGAGGCCCAGAGATGGACAAAGTGCCAGCCCCAAATCACAGTGAGTCAGTGCTAAACCAGACTAGGGCATAGTCTCCTGACTCCTGATTTTTTCACGTGAAACCATGGATTCGGGAGCTTACTGGGTATGTTTTGTGCTTTAGCACTTTTTTCAAGGGATTACAGTCGCTTCTCTAGAATATTATCTCTTTTTGCTTCTCCCCCATCCAGTTCCTAGGAGGCCTGGGAGATGGGAGAGAGACAGGTTCTTTTCTCTGTTCATAGTATGCCTGATCTTATTTTGCTGCTTCTTTCTCCTCTCCTTCTCCCTCCCACAGGATGGCAGTAAGGGTGAAGCAAGTGAGATGAACATGGAATGAACAACTCATGAACAACATGAGATGACCCCAGGTCAACAAAGGGTCAGACCCTGGCTATATTTAAAATTTAGATATTTTATTCATCACTAATGTTTTGGCATGAATTTTGATTCTTAAATATTGCATCAAAATATTATTTATCAGGATTATTGAGTCCTTTTCAAGCCTGCTTATAATTTGTACCCAAGGCTTGCATCTTACTAGTAACACCCTTGTCCCATCCCTGCCATTCTGCCCATCCTTCCCTGCTATATGCCCCAGAAAGGTCACTTTGGCATTCTTGTAATCATTTTCTGATGCATGACTCCCCATCTGAAACACAAAAAACTCTGCTACTGATGGCTCAAATGATGAACATGAACAATGATCACCTAGGATCATTTTACCCAAGAAAAAGGAAGAATCCCTAACTTTGATGAGAGGGATGCCAAGGCAGTAGAATAGCATGGAATTTGAAGTCAGATGAACTTGGGATTGATCCTGACAATGCCACTCAGCAGTTGTGTGATACCCACTGATCCACCGATGGATGTGAATGATTTCTATGTCCTGAAGGCACTGGATATGCAGACATGATCAGGCAAATTCCCTGCTCCTAAGGCAACCACAACCTAGATGGAGGGAATTGTTTACTTCTCTGGGCCTTGTTTTCTATAATGGAAAATGGAAATAGAATTATCTCCTTGGAAAGAATAAATACAGCTCTCATATGACATTGCTTATCATCGTGTGGCCGCTCCATTAAAATTTGCCTCCACAAAAGTAAATAAGTTCTTCCCTGGAACATTGTTCACAGAAGTAATCATCACTGTATACAGTTACTTTTCCACAGTTTAGATTTATTGTCATACAGTTACTAAAGCTAATTTGGGAAGACCCAGAAAAAAAAAATCACTGGAAACCTTCTGATGAAGTCCCCTTGGAATTTAAGGAAAACACTGAATATGACACATTCTTTTTCAGCCACACTCAGGCTTTTGGATTTAATTGAATGCTTTTGAACTGTGGTGTTGGAGAAGACTCTTGAGAGTCCCTTGGACTGCAAGGAGATCCAACCAGTCCATTCTGAAGATCAGCCCTGGGGATTTCTTTGGAAGGAATGATGCTAAAGCTGAAACTCCAGTACTTTGGCCCCCTCCATGCGAAGACTTGACTCACTGGAAAAGACTCTGATGCTGGGAGGGATTGGGGGCAGGAGGAGAAGGGGACGACAGAGGATGAGATGGATGGATGGCATCACTGACTCGATGGACATGAGTCTGAGTGAAACTCCGGGAGTTGGTGATGGACAGGGAGGCCTGGTGTGCTGCGATTCATGGGGTCGCAAGAGTCGGACACGATTGAGCCGACTCAACTGAGCTGAACTAGTGGTTTTCATTATGAGCACCCCTGGTATTTTGAATTATGCATCCTTTCAACAGAATCTTTGTCCTGCACCTCACTTCTCTCCTCGAACTTAGTGTATCTCCTTTATTGGACAGTGGCTTTGTAGGCATCTCTTCACAGAGGGATTGACAGTAATTTGGGAAATATTCCATACACTGTGGGTGCTACAATTGCAATCTTTATCAGAAGATGTTTGGGGCACAATTTCTCCTAAAGCAGTGTGGTAGGCAGAACTCTAAGATGAGCCCCAGTGAACCTACCATTCCATAATCTCCTGCTCTTGAATACAGGTGGAAACTGTGACTTCTAGCCATAAGATATGACAAAGTGAGGGAATAGTCACTTCCATGATTAGGGTATAATATATGACTCCACCTACAATAGAGGTTCTCCTGCTCACCTGGAAGAAGTGTGCATGTTTTGTACATTACCCAAGAAATGGAGAGGGGTGGTTAGACAAGGCGGCAGACAAGGGTTTCTGGGGCTCATCAAGGCTGAGAGAGACTCACGGCCCATGTTCTGGGGAATGATGGCCCCAATTCCCACCCCCTAGAATCTGCTCCTTCCCATTGCCTTTCATGGTGAGGCTGTCTATTCTTGGCCTTCAGGGAGTGACTCTGAGGAAGTTGGGGTAGAAGGAAACATATGCCATAATACGCAATTGAAGTCTATTCTTTGTCTCAGGCTGCCAAAAACACAACATAACAGACTGGGTGACTTAAACAAGAGACATCTCCCAGTTGTGAAGGTTGGAAGTCCATGAAGTCCATGGTCAAGGTGCCTAAAAGATTCGGTTTCTGGTGAGACCTCTATTTACTGGTTGCACACAGCTGCCTTCTTGCTATATCCTCACTTAGCCTCCCTCTGTGTCCTCTTGGAGATGACTTCTTTCTCTTCTTCTCTTTGTGCACCAGGACTATAGGGCTAGGACCTCTGGAGTTCATGAGTTCATGAGTTCACCTAACCTCAGTTACCTTCTTAAAAGCCCTATCTCCCAAAGAGAGTCACACTGAAGCTTGGGTCTTCAGCATGTGGTATTTGAGGTAAACATTGAATCATAGCAATAAAGAATAGCTATTTTTTATATGTGAAGCAGCAATTATATGTCAGGCATTACACTATGGATTTTTACATATTTTATGCAATATTTTTAAGGTTTTTCAGTATATATAAATGAGTATGAGTTTAGAGCTTCATTTTAAAGGTAAGGAAAATGAAGGAGAGGTTGAAAACTCAGGACTGATAATAAATAAATGACAGATCTAGGAACTCAGATCTGAACTCAAACGTGCTTATCTCCAAAGATTACTGCTCCATGTTTTAGTTTCAATCTTCCCCTCTTCCTCACTCACACACACACTTCTGTCCATGTTAGAGCAGCAATACCATCTCCGACAAGAACCCCAATCTCACAGTGGAACTGAATTAAAACTGTCAATGTGGTCCTGTTTCTAGGTGTTTTACCATCTAACCAAACCATGGTCACTTTGCTTTACCATCCTGTCCACCCAGCTTCATCCTTCTCCCCAGTTTTAAGACTCATTCTGATAACTCATGCCTGGAGCCAGGGCGAAGGTGGAATGGCCATGAAAGCTGTGAAATAAATTTAAATGAATTGCAGTTTTCCCAAAATTGCTTAAAGGGTGAAGATCAATGTCTGTATGAATTAAGGAATCAACTCTGTGTGTGTGTGTGTGTGTGCACACGCACGTGTGCACATACTCACATAAGCATGGATGTCTATGTCCAGGGGAAGTGAAGGATGTAGGGAGGAAGGCTGGAAGAAGACAGAGAGAGACAGGGGAGGGAGAGATATTGAAACTGAACCAGGGCCTACTAAAGCCACTAAAGAGAGGAAATCTGCTGAATAAGGTCATTCATTATTCTCGTTTTTGCACTTGAAACAAATGGTAATTGTTGGTTTAGCTAACAAGTTGTGCCTTAATTACAGACCATTAGACACCATTAATAAAAGAAACGAATCCACAAGAATCTAAAATTTCACTTCTTTGCATTTCTTTCTCTAGAAAGAAGACCAACTCAAAACAGATTTGATTCTCTGCTTCCAAATCCTGTAACAGGCCAGAGACTCTAGTCCATCCGTAGTTTAGCTCAGCTGTCCTTTCCTTCTCTGGGAGCCTTTCCAGGGTTTGTCCACTCATCCCTGCTGCTTGAGGCATGGCGGCATCTCTGGGCTTCCTGTCCTGGGACTTTTTAAAAGTTCTTGGCCCCTCGGCACGTGGGATCTTAGTTCCCAGACTAGGGACGGAATCAGTGCGCCCTGCATTGGAAGCTTGGCACCACCAGAGAAGTCCTGCCCTGGGCTTTTAAATTTTTTTTAATTCATTTATTCTTTTAGGCTGTACAGTGTCTTAGTTGTGGCATGTGGGGTCTTTTATCATAGTTGTGGCAAGTAGGAACTAGTTCCCTGACCAGCAATTTGAACCCAGGGCCCCTGCACTGGGAACGTGGAGCCTTAGCCACTGGACTACCAGGGAAGTCCTGTCCTGGGCTCTCAAGAGGCAGGTTCTTTTGTGGACGTGTAGCCGAATGACCTGTCTGCGTCTACCTCTCCAGAGAGCCTCCAAGAACAGCTACTCACAGAGGAAATGATGCTTGTTTTTAAATCCTACTTTCCCAGTGAAGTAATAACAATAATTACCCTCATCTTTGTCGTTAAGTTTCTTATTTATGGAAAGACACTTCTGTTGACTTCTATCTAATTAAATATCCCAAAAATTCACTAACAGAGCCAATATTGCCTCTCTGCTATGCATTTCTCCCAGAATATATACTCCCAATCACTATCCACCCTCCAAAAAAATTAGGAATGGGAAGGAACAGAGGCTGGTTACTCACTCCAAAGCCAGTTTCTCCTACCAGTAGCTTTGTCACTGGGAAATTTAATTCCTTTGAAAATAAACACTCTCACTTTCAGTACAAGGACATATGTATCCATCCTATGTTCGATCCCTGGGTTGGGAAGATCTTCTGGAGGACAGCATGGCAACTCACTCCAGTATTCTTGCTGGGGAACCCCATGGAGAGAGGAGCCTGGAGGGTGACAATTCATAGGGTTGCAAATGGTTGAACATAACTGAAGCAACTAAGCACAACAGTCATCCATCCTAAAATGGCTTTCTCCTAACTCAGAAGTTACTTACAGTAACTCAAGGCAATCCAGCCACAGTAAAAAGTCTCACAGATGCACCTGATCATTGAGTTATACCAAGCCAGTACTCAGATTTGTGGAATGGTGACTGCAGCCATGAAATTAAACACACACTTGCTCCTTGGAAAAAAGCTATGACAACCTAGATAGCAACATTAAAAGCAGAGACATACTTTACCAACAAAAGTCTGTCTAGTCCAAAGTTATGGTTTTCCAGTAGTCATGTATGGATGTGAAAGTTGGGAACAATAAAGAAATCTGAGCACTGAAGAATTGACGCTTTTTGAACTGTGGTGTTGGAGAAGACTCTTGAGAGTCTCTTGGACTGCAAAGAAGAATCAAACAGTCAATCCTAAGGAAATCAGTCCTGAATATTCATTGGAAGACTGATGCTGAAGCTGAAGCCTCCAATACTTTGGCCGCCTGATGCAAAGACTGCCTCATTGGAAAAGAACATGATGCTGGGAAAGATTGAGGGCAGGAGGAGAAGGGATGATAGAGGATAAGATGGTTGGATGGCATCACTGACTCGATGGACATGAGTTTGAGCAAGCTCCAGGAGTTGGTGATGGACAGGGAGGCCTGGCATGCTGCAGTCCATGGAGTCAAAAAGAGTTGGACACGACTGAGTGACTGAACTAAACTGAATGTGGTCCTGGTAACATTCTGAGACAGATGCTGACAAATTTCCCAACACTCCCAGCAAGGTAAAATTGTTGCCTCTCTTTTATGTTACTGTCAGAGTGATGGTTCTAATGCTCATGTTGCTGTGTTCCTGTCTTGCTGCATCCCCTGCCTGACCACTGCACTGCATCCAGAAGGACTTTAGCAGCACATAGATGGACTTTCTCCACCTCAGGACACTCCTTGGGAATCTTAGATTTCACCAGCTGGGGAGATGACACTTATGTCAAACAATTCACTGAGCTTCTGGTTAGAGATGAGTCCCCAGCCCTAAATGTGACTCAGTTTTTCTCCCTGACTTTTACTGAGATGTGTTTGTTTATTAGTGAAAGTTTATATATACTGTTACAGAGTGCCAAACAAGCACAGTGTCCCAAACAGTGGCATAGCATCGAGAAATCTTTTACTAAGAATTCATACACAGAAAGCAGGGCACAGCTAAATGGAAGAGTTTTGGAGTCCTGCGTGCGTACAGCACTCTTCACATTGTCTGGAGCCATTCAGGCCAGATCTCTTATTAACAATGTGTCTGCTTTGAAGACTAGCAGGAGAAGTGGCAGGGCTTCCCTCATGGCTCAGATGGTGAAGAATTCACGCTGTAATGCAGGAGGCCCAGGTTTGATTGCTAGGTCAGGAAGATCCCCTGGAGAAGGGAATGGCAACCCACTCCAGTATTTTTTCCTGGAGAATTCCAAGGACAGAGGAGACTGGTGGGCTACTGTCCATGGGTCTCAAAGAGTCATGCCATCGACTGAAAGACTAACAAGGAGAAATGGCATCTGACCTAACCATGTATGTGGTAGTGAGCTTCTTCAGGAATGTATTGATCTGATCTACACAAAAAGAAGAAAATAAATTTAATCTTAGTAAGTTAAGTAGTCTTTTTTTTTTTTTTTTCTTTTTGGCCACTCTATGGCAGCTTGTGAGATCTTAGTTCCCTGACCAGGGATTGAAAGTGTATCCTCAACAGTTAAAGGGCAGAGCCCTAATCACTGGACTAATAGGTAATACTCAAGTGGTTTGTTATTCTTGACTTTTGCTGGTGCTGTTTAATTGCTAAGTCATGTCCAACTCTTTCATGACTGCATGGACTATAGCCACCAGGCTCTTCCATCCCTGGGATTTCCCAGGCAGGAATTCCCAGGCAGGAATACTGGGGTGGGTTGACATTTCCTTCTCTAAAGGATCTTCCCTACTCAGGCTTAGAACACCCATCTCCTATGGTGAAAAGTAGATTCTTTACCACTGAGCCACCAGGGAAACCCTTTGTTACAATGAACAAAAGTCTTTTCTGGTTTTGTAGGTGGCTCAATTGCATGTGTCCATAAAAGGAAAAGAACAGCAATTTAAGTCCAAATTCAGACTTAAATTGAAGAAAGTAGGGAAAACCACTAGACCATTCGGGTATGACCTAAATCAAATCCCTTATGATTATACAGTGGAAGTGAGAAATAGATTTAAGGGACTAGATCTGATAGAGTGCCTGATGCTATGGACAGAAGTTCGTGACATTGTACAGGAGATAAGGATCAAGACCATCCCCGTGGAAAAAGAAATGCAAAAAAGCAAAATGGCTGTCTGGGGAGGCCTTACAAATAGCTGTGAAAAGAAGAGAAGTGAAAAGCAAAGGAGAAAAGGAAAGATATAAACATCTGAATGCAGAGTTCCAAGGAATAGCAAAGAGACATAAGAAAGCCTTCCTCAACGATCAATGCAAAGAAGTAGAGGAAAACAACAGAATGGGAAAGACTAGAGATCTCGTCAAGAAAATTAGAGATACCAAGGGAACATTTCATGCAAAGATGGGCTTGATAAAGGACAAAAATAGTATGGACCTAACAGAAGCAGAAGATATTAAGAAGAGGTGGCAAGAATACACAGAAGAACTGCACAAAAAAGATCTATATGACCAAGATAATCATGATGGTGTGATCACTCACCTAGAGCCAGATTCTGGAATGTGAAGTCAAGTGGGCCTTGGACAGCATCACTATGAACAAAGCTAGTGGAGGTGATGGAATTCAAGTTCAGCTATTTCAAATCCTGAATGATGATGCTGTGAAAGTGCTGCACTCAATATGTCAGCAAGTTTGGAAAACTCAGCAGTGACCACAGGACTGGAAAAGGTCCGTTTTCATTCCAATCCCAAAGAAAGGCAATGCCAAAGAATGCTCAAACTACCGCACAATGGCACTCATCTCACACGCTAGTGAAGTAATGCTCAAAATTCTCCAAGCCAGGCTTCAGCAATATGTGAACCATGAACTTCCAGATGTTCAAGCTAGTTTTAGAAAAGGCAGAGGAACCAGAGCTCAGATTGCCAACATCCACTGGATCATGGAAAAAGCAAGAGAGTTCCAGAAAAACATCCATTTCTGCTTTATTGACTATGCCAAAGCCTTTGACTGTGTGGTTCACAATAAATTGTGGAAAATTCTGAAAGAGATGGGAATCCCAGACCACCTGATCTGCCTCTTGAGAAATTTGTATGCAGGTCAGGAAGCAACAGTTAGAACTGGACATGGAACAACAGACTGGTTCCAAATAGGAAAAGGAGTACATCAAGGCTGTATATTGTCACCCTGCTTATTCAACTTCTATGTAGAGTACATCATGAGAAATGCTGGGCTGGAAGAAGCACAAACTGGAATCAAGATTGCCGGGATAAATATCAATCTCCTCAGATATGCAGATGACACCACCCTTATGGCAGAAAGTGAAGAGGAACTAAAAAGCCTCTTGATGAAAGTGAAAGCGGAGAGTGAAAACGTTGGCTTAAAGCTCAACATTCAGAAAACTAAGATCATAGCATCTGGTCCCATCACTTCATGCCAAATAGATGGAGAAACAGTGGAAACAGTATCAGACTTTATTTCTTGGGCTCCAAAGTCACTGCAGATGATGATTACACTCATGAAATTAAAAGACGCTTACTCCTTGGAAGGAAAGTTATGACCAACCCAGATAACATATTGAAAAGCAGAGATATTACTTTGCCAACAAAGGTCTGTCTAGTCAAGGCTATGGTTTTTCCAGTGGTCATGTATGGATGTGAAAGTTTGGACTGTGAAGAAAGCTGAGTGCCGAAGAATGATGCTTTTGAACTGTAGTTTTGGAAAAGACTCTGAGAGTCCGTTGGACTGCAAGGAGATCCAACCAGTCCATTGTGAAGGAGATCAGCCCTGGATTTCTTTGGAGGAATGATGCTAAAGCTGAAACCCCAATACTTTGGCCACCTCATGTGAAGAGTTGACTCATTGGAAAAGACTCTGATGCTGGGAGGGATTGGGGGCAGGAAGAGAAGGGACGACAGAGGGTAAGATGGCTGGATGCATCACCGACTTGATAGACATGAGTTTGGGTGAACTCCGGGAATTGGTGATGGACAGGGAAGCCTGGCGTGCTGCATATGGGGTTGCAAAAGTCTGACACAACTGAGTGACTGAACTGAATGATAAAGGAAAAAAAAAGAAAGAAGGAGCGGCAGAGATGAGATGATTAGATGCATCACCAAATCAATGGACATGAGTTTGAGCAAACTCTGGAGATAGTGAAGGACAGGGAAGTCTGGAGTGGCAGTCTATGGGTCATAATGAGTCGGACTGACTTAGTGATTGAGCAATAACAATCAGTTCAGTTCAGTCGCTCAGTCGTGTCCAACTCCTTGCAATACAATAATAAAATCTAATTAAATGAATGATTGTATTGTGCTTCAGTTCGTTCTAGTCATAAAAAGCACCTTATATATTAAAAATCACCATATATAATGTGTCATTTAATGCTCACAACACTATGAGATTACCCATCATTCTCACCATCATTAGTATCATCCTAGGCCATAGAAACCATTGTGCCACTCTTTTTACAGCGTTC
>NW_020190985.1:0-34671 GCF_002263795.3 Bos taurus | reverse complement strand
AGGGTGCCAAGAAACGTTTGGACCTCCAATTCTTAACGTGGGACTTCTCCTGAGACGCTGTAGCGGAAAGGGCTTCATCTTGCGATGACGTGGGAACAACGTGATTTTTCTCGAGTTGCGGTGGATTCTGGAGTTACGACGGGAATTCAGGATGCCTCTTTGTGTCGGCCCAGAGAAGTGCAATCTTCGTTCGAGTTGCGAAGGAAAGCTGGGGATTGCTCTCGAGTGACTGCAGGGCAAATAGACCTCATCTAGGCTTGTGTCCAGAAGCCAATGTTCCTCGCTAGGGGCGACACAGATCTCGGGGTTGCATTCCAGACTCAGCCAGGGAGTCAGGCCTCGTCGCGGGTGGAAGCAAAGACCTCCATTCTCCTCTGTAGTACAGACGGGTATTTATTGGAGCCCAGAGTGGCCTAAGGGAACCACTCCTCCTGTGGAGTTTGGAGAGAGGAATAGGGATTGTGCTCTAGGCCATGGGGAAACGAAGGCCCTCATTTCGGGATGACGGGGTGTTTCGGGGTTATCTCGAGGGAGCCCCAGTGTCGGGTTTCTCACGAGGTCCGACGCCAAGCTCAGTGAGCCCTCTTGGGCACCCGGGAAGTCGGTCTCCAGGCGAGTGGCGAGGGGGAGCGCGTCATTGCTCTCGAGTCATGGTAGGGGAATCAGGCCTCGAGACGTGTTGAAGAAGGACTCTCGAGGTCTTTCTCGGTTGAGGCAGGAAACCCTCGGTTCCCTTGACTTGTGCAGGTGACCTCAGGGAGCTTCTCATGGTGCCTTGAGAAGTCATGGAAACTGTGGAGGTGGGAGGGGTCTCTCGGGACTCCCACTGGGTCTGGTGCATTGGAAGAGGGCCTCATCTCCAGGTGGAGGCAGGAACCAGGGTTCCTCTGATTTCAGACTCCGAACGCAGGGTACCTGCAGACATGGGACAGAACAGTCAGGCTTGGTCTTGGGTTGAGGCATGGAATCTGCTAGCCTCTCTAGGTGCTCACGGGGTGAGAAGGCCACTTGTCGAGCTGTATTTGGAACCTGGGGGTTTTTTCGGACGATGCCCAGGCGAGTCACTGCCCCTTCGTGTTGACTTCATTCAAAGGGTGGAGTTCGAAAAGGTGTCCGGGCATCGGGTTCTTATCAAAGAGGGGACCGGAAAATCGGGGTCCTTCGGAATGTGGAACCACCCACGAGGCCACGTCTGGAATTTCGTCCTGAGAACCGGCCTCATCCTGAGGTGAGACTGAAGGTCGGGAACCCTTCCAGCTTGATGCGACCCACAAAGTTCCCCGACATACCGGTCTCCCTCGAGAGGAACACCGAGGTTTTCTGGCACCACTTCCTCAGAGCCCCTTCTACCCTCCTGATCTCGACAGGAGGGTCGACTCCCCTGCTTTGTCTGGAAGGGGTTCCCGACCTTCCGGTCGCACCTCAGGATAAGGCCGTTCTCACGACGAAATTCCAGACGTGGCCTCGTGGTTGGTTCCACATTCGGAAGGACGCCGATTTCCTGGTCCCCTCTGGATAAGAACCCGATGCCTGGACACCTCTTCAAACTCCACCCTGTGAATGAAGTCAACACGAAGGGGCAGTGACTCCCCCGTGCATCGTCCGAAAAACCCCCAGGTTGCAAATACAGCTCGACAAGTGGCCTATCACACCGTGAACACCTCGAGAGGCAAGCGGAGTTCCATGCCTCATCCCAAGACGAGGCCTGACTCTCCTGTGCTAACTCTGCAAGGAAGCTGGGAACGGAGTCTGAAATGGAGAGGAACCCTGAGGTTCCTGCCTCAACTGGAGATGAGGCCCTCTTCCAATGCACCAAACCCAGTGGAGTCCTGAGAGGCCCCTCCCACCTCCAGTTTCCCTGACTTCTCAGAGCCACCATGAGAAGCCCCCTGAGGTCACCTGCACAAGTCGAGGGAACCATGGTTTTCCTGCCTCAACCCGAGAAAGACTTCGAGAGACCTTCTTCAACACGTCTCGAGGCCAGATTCCCCTACCATGACTCAAGAGCAATGACGCGCTCCCCCTCGCCACTAGCATGGAGACCCGACTTCCCTGGCGCCCCACCAGAGGCTCACTGACCTCGCCGTCGTACCTCGTGAGAAACTGCACTCTGGGGCCGCCGCTCGAGAAAAACCCCGAGACTCCCCCGTCATCGCGAGATGAGGGCCTTCGTCTCCTGCATGGCCTAGAGACCAATCTCGCGACCTCTCTCCAAACGCCTCAGGAGGCTTGTCTCCCTTTCGTCCACTCAGTGAGCTCCAAGAGATACCCGTCGCGACTCAAGAGCAGAGCGGGGTTCTTTGCTTCCATTCGAGATGAATGCCTGTCTCCCCGGGTGCGTCTGGAATGCTACCCCGAGATCCCTGTCGACCCTGGAGAGGAACATTGGCTTCTGGTCACAAGCCTAGATGAGGTCTATTTGCCCTGCAGTCACTCGAGAGCAATCCCCAGCTTTCCTTCTCAACACCAATGGAACATTGGACTTCCCTGGGCCAACAAAAGAGGCATTCTGAATTCCCCGTCGTAACTCGAGAATCCCGCCGCAACTCAAGAAAAACCACGTGGTTCCCCCGTCATCGCAAGATGAAGCCCTTTCCCGCTACAGCGTCTCAGGAGAAGTCCCACGTTAAGAATTGGATGTCTAAACGGTATTGGCACCCTTGATGCGACCCACAAAGTTCCCCGACATACCGGTCTCCCTCGAGAGGAAAACCGAGGTTTTCCGGCACCACTTCCTCTGAGCCCCTTCTACCCTCCTGATCTCGACAGGAGGGTCGACTCCCCTGCTTTGTCTGGAAGGGGTTCCCGACCTTCCGGTCGCACCTCAGGATGAGGCCGTTCTCACGACGAAATTCCAGAAGTGGCCTCGTGGGTGGTTCCACATTCCGAAGGACCCCGATTTCCCGGTCCCCTCTTGATATGAACCCGATGCCTGGAGACCTCTTCGAACTCCACCCTGTGAATGAAGTCAATACGAAGGGGCAATGACTCGCCTGTGCATCTTCCGGAAAAACCCTCAGGTTCCAAATACAGCTCGACCAGTGGCCTCTCACACCGTGAACACCTCGAGAGGCAAGCGGAGTTCCATGCCTCAACCCCTGATTAGCCACGTGATCAGTGCCTGCTCAGTAACGTGATCAGTGCCTGATCAGTCAGGTGACCAGTACCTGCTCAGCCACATGATCAGTGCCTGCTGAGTCATGGGAGTAGCGCCTGCCCAGCTGCTTTATCAGTGCCTACTCATCTAAGTGGTTAGTGCCTGCTCAGCTGTGTGATTATTCCCTGCTCAGCTACATGATTAGTGCCTGCTCAGCTCATGACTAGTTCCTGATCAGTTGCATGATTTGTGACTGCTCACCCACGTTATTAGTGCCTGCTTAGCTCCGTGATTAGTGCCTTCTCAGTCACGTTATCATAGTCTGCTCAGCAAGTCATTAGTGCCTGCTGAGCCACATGATTTGTGCCTGCTCAGCCAAGTGATTAGTGCCTGCACAGCTCCGTGATTAGTGACTCATCATTCACGGGTTTAGTGCCTGAGGTGTCACCTGATGACTGCCGGCACAGTCACGTGATCAGTGCAAGATCAGTCACATGATCAGTGCCAGCTCAGTCACGTGATCAGTGCCAGACCAGACACCTGATCAGTGCCTGCTGAGTCACGTGATCAGTGCCTCATCAGTCACGTGATCAGTGTCTGTTGAGTAACAGGAATAGTGATTGCTCAGCTGCGTGATAAGTGACTGCTGTGCTGCATGATTAGTGCCCACTCAGCTCTTTGATTATTGCCGGCTGGGGCACACGGTCACTGCATGATAGCCACGTGATCAGTGCGTGCTCAGTCACGTGATCAGGGCCTGCTGAGTTACGGGGATTAGCGCCTGTTCATCTCCTTGATAATTGCCAGCTGAACTGTGTGATTCCTGCCTGCTCAGCTGCTTGATAATTGCCAGCTGAGCTGCATGTTTCGTCCCAGCTGAGCTCCATGATTATTGCCTGCTGATTGTGTGATTCATGCCTGCCCAGCTCTTTGATTATTGCCTGCTGAGGCACATGACCAGTGCATGATAACCACCTGTTCAGCACATGATCAGTCACATGATCAACGCCTCTCAGTCACCTGATCACTGCATGATAGCCACGTGATCAGTGCATGCTGAGGAAAGTGATCAGGGCCTGCTGAGTTACGGGACTAGCACCTGCTCATCCCCTTGATAATTGTCAGCTGAGCTGCGTCATTCCTCCCTGCTCATCTGCTTGGTAATTGCAAGCTGAGCTGCGTGATTCCTGCCTGCTTTTCGGCTTGATAATTCCCAGCTGAGCTGCATGATTCCTGCCTGCTCAGCTGCTTGATAATTGCCAGCTGAGCTGCGTGATCATCCCAGGTTAGCTCCATGAGTATTGCCAGCTGACTGCGTGATTTTTGCCTGCTCAGCAGTTTGATTATTGTGTGCTGAGGCACATGATCACTGCATGATAGCCACGTGATCAGTGCATGCTCAGTCCCGTGATCAGTGCATGCTGAGGCACGTGATCAGTGCATTCTCAGTCACATCATCAGGGCCTGCTGACTTACGGGATTAGCCCCTGCTCATGTGCTTGATAATTGCCAGCTGAGCTGTGGGATTCCTGCCTGCTCATCTGCTTGATAATTGCCAGATGAGCTGCGTGTTTCCTGCCTGCTCAGCTGCTTGATAATTGCCAGCTGAGCTGCGTGATTTCTGCCCCTTCCTCTACTTGATAATTGCCAGCTGAGCTGCTTGATTCGTCCCAGCTGAGCTCCATGATTATTGCCTTCTGATGGTGTGATTCGTGCCTGCTCAGCTCTTTGATTATTGACTGCTGAGGCACATGATCAGTGCATGATAGCCACCTGTTCAGCACATGATCAGTCACATGATCAGCGGCTCTCAGTCACCTGATCACTGCATGATAGCCACGTGATCAGTGCATGCTGAGGAAAGTGATCAGGGCCTGCTGAGTTACGGGATTAGTGCCTGCTCATCCCCTTGATAATTGCCAGCAGAGCTGCATCATTCCTGCCTGCTCATCTGCTTGGTAATTGCAAGCTGAGCTGCGTGACTTCTCCCTGCTTATCGGCTTGATAATTGCCAGCTGAGCTGCGTGATTCCTGCCTGCTGAGCTGTTTGATAATTGCCAGCTGAGCTGCGTGATCGTCTCAGCTGAGCTCCATGAGTATTGCCTGCTGATTACGTGATTTGTGCCTGATCAGCAGTTTGATTATTGTGTGCTGAGGCACATGATCAGTGCATGATAGCAACTTGATAAGTGCATGCTCAGTCACGTGATCAGTGCATGCTGAGGCAAGTGATCAGTGCATGCTCAGTCACATCATCAGGGCCTGCTGAATTACAGGATTAGCCCCTGCTCATCTGCTTGAAATTGCCAGCTGACCTGCGTGATTCCTGCCTGCTCAGCTGCTTGATAATTGCCAGCTGAGCTGCACGATTACTGCCTCATCATCTACTTGATAATTGCCAGCTGATCAGTGCATGATAGCCACGTAATCAGTGCATGATCAGTTACATAATCAGTGCATGTGCAATAAGGTGATCAGTGCATGAAAGCCACGTGATCAGTGCATGATAGCCACGTGATCAGTGCATAATCAGTTACATGATGAGTGCATGTGCAGTCTAGTGATCAGTGCATGCGCAGTCACGTGATCAGTGCATGACAGCCACGGGATAAGTGCATGATCAGTCACGAGATCAGTGCATGATCAGCCAAGAGATCAGTGAATGATAGCCACCTGATCAGTGCATGATAGTCACGTGATCAGTGCATTAGCAGTCACGTGATCAGTGCAAGATAGTCACGTGATCAGTGGATGATCAGTTACTTGATCAGTGTATGATCAGCCACATGATCAGTGCAGGATCAGCCACATGATCAGTGCATGATAGACAAGTGATAAGTGCATGATCAGCCACATGATCACTGCATGATAGCCACGTGATCTGTGCATGATCAGTCAATTGATAAGTGTTTGGTAGCCACGTAATCAATGCATGATGAGTCATATGATCAGGGCATGACCAGTAACGTGATTAGTGTATGATCATCCATGTGATCAGTGCATGCCTAGTCTCGTAATCAGTGCATGATAGCCACCTGATCAGTGCATGATCAGTTGTGTGATTAGTGCATGCACAGTCTCGTGATCAGTGCATGATAGCCACGTGATCAGTGCATGCGCTGTCATTTGATCAGTGCATGATCAGTCAGTGATCAGTGGATGATCAGCCACGTGATCAGTGCATGATAGCCACTTCATCAGTGTATGATACACGTGATCAGTGCTTGATCAGTCATGTGATCAGTACATGATCTGTCATGTGATCAGTGCATGCGCATTCACGTGATAAGTGCAAGATAGCTAAGTGCTCAGTGCATGATAAGCCACGTGATCAGTGCATGATAGCCACGTGATCAGTGCACAAACAGTTATATGATCAGTGCATGCCCAGTCTAGTGAACAGTGCATGAAAGCCAAGTGATAAGTGCATGATCAGTCACGTGATCAGTGCATGAACAGCCACGTGATCACTGCATGATAGCCACGTGATCAGTGCATGATAGCCACGTAATCAGTGCATGATCATTTACATAATCAGTGCATGCGCAGTAACGTGATCAGTGCATGATAGCCACGTAATCAGTGCATGATCAGTCATGTGATCAGTGCATGATCAGCCACGTGATCACTGCATGAAAGCCACGTGATCTGTGCATGATCAGTCAAGTGATCACTGTATGATCAGCCAAGTGATCAGTGCATGATAGCCACGTGATCAGTGCATGATAAGCCACCTGAACAGTGCATGATCAGTCATGTGATCAATGCATGATAGCCAGGTGTTCAGTGTATGATCATCTACGTGATCAGCGCATGTGAAGTCACGTGATCAGCGCATGATACCCAAGTGTTAAGGGCATGATCACCCACGTTATCAGTGAATGAGAGCCACGTGAACAGTGCATGATCAGCCACGTGATCAGTGCATGATAGCCACCTGATCAGTGTATGATCATCTACGTGATCAGTGCATGATCAGTCACGTGATCAGTGCATGCGTAGTCACGTGATCCATGCACGATAGCCACGTGATCAGTGCATGATCAGTCACGTGAATAGTGCATAATCAGCCACGTGATCAGTGCATGATAGCCAAGTGATCAGTGTATGGACAGTCACGTGATAAGTGCATGATAGCCACGTAATCAGAGCATGATCAGTTACATAATCAGTGCATGCGCAATAAGGTGATCAGTGCATGAAAGCCACGTGATCAGTGAATGATAGCCACGTGATCAGTGCATAATCAGTTACATGATGAGTGCATGTGCAGTCTAGTGATCAGTGCATGATCAGTCACGTGATCAGTGCATGATCAGCCATGTGACCACTGCATGATAGCCACGTGATCAGTGCATGATCAGTCCCATTATCACTGTATGATCAACCACGTGATCAGTGCGTGCCCAGTTACGTGATAAGTGCATGATAGGATAGCAAAGTGATCAGTGCATGATAGCCCCGTGATCACTGCATGATCAGTCAAGGGATCAGTGCATGATCAGTTATGCGATCAGTGCATGCCCATTCACGTGATCAGTGCATGATAGCCACGTAATCAGTGCATGATAGCCACGTGATCAGTGCATGATCAGCCACGTGATCAGTGCCTGATAGCCACGTGTTCAATGCATGATCAGCCACGGAATCAGTGCATGATCATTCACGTGATCAGTGCATGTTCAGCCACGTGATCAGTGAATGATAGCTACCTGATCAGTGCATGATAGCCACGTGATCAGTGCATGATCAGTCACGGGATCAGTGCATGATCAGTCACATGAACAGAGTATGATCATCCACATGATCAGTGCATGCACAGTCACGTGACCAGTGCATGATAGCAACATTATCAGTCATGCTCAGTAACGTGATCAGTGCATGATCAGTCACGTGATCAGTGCATGGGCAGTCATGTGATCAGTGAATGATAGCCACTTGTTCTGTGCATGTTCAGTTAGGTGATCAGTGTATGATCATCCTCGGGATCAGTGCATGATAGCCATGTGAACAGTGCATGATCATTCCCGTTATCAGTGTATGATCAACCACGTGATCAGTGCATGCCCAGTTACGTGATAAGTGCATGATAGGCAAGTGATCAGTGCATGATCAGTCATGTGATCAGTGCATGATAGCCAAATGATCAGTGCATGATCAGTCACGTGATGAGTGCATGATCAGTAGTGTGATTAGTGCATGCGAAGACACGTGATCAGTGCATGATAGCCACGTTATCAGTGCATAATCAGTTATGTGATCAGTGCATGTGCAGTCAGGTGATCAATGCATGATAGCCACGTAATCAGTGCATGAGAGCCACGTGATCAGTGCATGATCAGCCACGTGATCACTGCCTGATATTCACGTGATCAGCGCCTGATAGCCACGTGATCAGTGCATGATCAGCCACGGGATCAGTGCATGATCAGTCTCATGATCAGTGTAGAATCAACCACGTGATCAGTGCATGCCCAGTTACGTGATAAGTGCATGATAGGATAGCAAAGTGATCAGTGCATGATAGCCACGTGATCACTGCATGATCAGTCAAGGGATCAGTGCATGATCAGTTATGTGATCAGTGCATGCGCAGTCACGTGATCAGTGCATGATAGCCACGTGTTCAATGCATGATCAGCCACGTGATCAGTGCATGATCAGTCACGTGATCTGTGCATGATCTGTCACATGATCACTGTATGATCATCCACATTTTCAGTGCATGCGCAGTGAGGTATTCAGGGAATGATAGTCACGGCATCAGTGCATGATCAGTCACGTGATCAGTGCAAGATCTGTCAAGTGATCAGTGTATGATCAACCACGTGATCAGTGCATGCCCAGTTACGTGATAAGTGCATGACAGTGAAGTGATCAGTGCCTGATCAGTCACATGATCAGTGCATGATAGCCAGGTGATCAGTGCATGATCTGTCACGTGATCACTGTATGTTCATCCAGATTATCTGTGCATGCACAGTCACATGATCAGGGAATGATAGCCACGTGATCAGTGCATGATCAGTCTCAGGATTATTGTATGATCATCCACGTGATCAGTGCGTGAGCACTCACATGATCAGTGTATGATCTTCCACGTGAACGGTGCATGCGCAGTCACGTGATCAGTGCATGATAGCTAGGGGATCAGTGCATGATCTGTCACGTGATCACTGTATGTTCATCCAGATTATCTGTGCATGCACAGTCACATGATCAGGGAATGATAGCCACGTGATCAGTGCATGATCAGTCTCAGGATTATTGTATGATCATCCACGTGATCAGTGCGTGAGCACTCACGTGATCAGTGTATGATCTTCCACGTGAACGGTGCATGCGCAGTCACGTGATCAGTGCATGATAGCTAGGGGATCAGTGCATGATCAGTCACGTGATCAGTGCATGATCACCCACGTGATCAGTGCCTGACCATCCACGTAATCAGTGCATGCGCTGTCACGTGATCAGTGCATGATAGTCTGGTGATCAGTGTTTGATCACCACGTGATCAGTGCATGATAGCCACGTGATCAGTTCACGATCAGTCACGTGATCAGTGCATGCACAGTCACGTGATCCATGCATGATAGATATTCGATCAGTGCATGATGAGTCACGTGATCATTGCATGATCAGCCACGTGATCAGTGCATGATAGCCAGGTGATCGGTGCATGATCAGTCACGTGGTCAGTGTATGATCAGCCACGTGATCAGTGCATGTGCCATCACGAGATCAGTGTATGTTCAGCCACGTGGTCAGTGCATGAAAGCCACATGATCAGTGCATGAGAGGCAGGTGATCAGTGCATGATCAGTCACTTGATCAGTGTAAGATCAGCCACGTGATCAGGGCATGATAGCCACCTGACCAGTGCATTATATCCACGTGATCAGTGCATCATCACTCACGTGATCAGTGTATGATCATCCACATCATCAGTGCATGCGCAGTCACGTGATCAGAGCATGATAGCCACGTGATCAGTGTATGATTAGTCACCTGGTCAGTGCATGATCAGGAACTTTATCAGTGCATGATCAGCCAAATGATCAGTGCATGATCAGGCACGTGATCAGTGTATGATCAGCCACGTGAACGGTGCATGCTGAGTCACCTGATCAGTGCCTACTGAGCTGCATGATTCCTGTCTGCTCAGCTGATTGACAACTGCCTGCTGCTTGTGTGATTGCTGCCTGCTCAGCTCTTTGATTTTTGCCTCCTGAGGCATATCATCAGTGCATGATAGCCACGTGATCCGTGCATGATCAGTCACCTGATCAGTGCATGATCAGTCACGTGATCAGTGTATGATCAGCCACATGATCAGGGCATGATAGCCACCGGATCAGTGCATGATAGCCAGGTGATCAGGGCATGATCAGTCCCGTGACCTGTGCATCCGCAGTGATGTGATCAGTGAATGATAGCCACGTGATCAGCGCATGATCAGTCCCGTGATCAGTGTATGATCAGCCACGTGATCAATGCATGTGCAGTCACGTGATCAATGCATGACAGCGACGTGATCAGTGCATGATCAATCACGTGATCAGTGTACGATCAGCCACGTGATTAGTGCATGATCAGCCACGTGATCAGTGCATGATCAGTCACGTGGTCAGTGCATGTTCAGCCAAGTGATCAGTGCATGATAGCCAAGTGATCAGCTCATGATAATTTTCGTGATGAGTGTATGATCAGCCACGTCATCAGTGCATGATAGCCACATGATCACTTCACGATCAGTCACGTTATCAGTGCATGCACAGTCACGTGATCAGTGCAAGATCTGTCATGTGCTCAGTTTATGATCAACCACGTGATCATTGCATGGCAAGTTACATGATAACTGTATGATAGCGAAGTGCTCAGTGCATGATCAGTCTTGTGATCAGGGCATGATAGGCACGTGATCAGTGCATGAACAGCCACGTGATCACTGCATGATAGCCACGTGATCAGTGCATGATAGCCACGTAATCAGTGCATGATCATTTACATAATCAGTGCATGCGCAGTAACGTGATCAGTGCATGATCAGTCATGTGATCAGTGCATGATCAGCCACGTGATCACTGCATGAAAGCCACGTGATCTGTGCATGATCAGTCAAGTGATCACTGTATGATCAGCCAAGTGATCAGTGCATGATAGCCACGTGATCAGTGCATGATCAGCCACCTGAACAGTGCATGATCAGTCATGTGATCAATGCATGATAGCCAGGTGTTCAGTGTATGATCATCTACGTGATCAGCGCATGTGAAGTCACGTGATCAGCGCATGATACCCAAGTGTTAAGGGCATGATCACCCACGTTATCAGTGAATGAGAGCCACGTGAACAGTGCATGATCAGCCACGTGATCAGTGCATGATAGCCACCTGATCAGTGTATGATCATCTACGTGATCAGTGCATGATCAGTCACGTGATCAGTGCATGCGTAGTCACGTGATCCATGCACGATAGCCACGTGATCAATGCATGATCAGTCACGTGAATAGTGCATAATCAGCCACGTGATCAGTGCATGATAGCCAAGTGATCAGTGTATGGACAGTCACGTGATAAGTGCATGATAGCCACGTAATCAGAGCATGATCAGTTACATAATCAGTGCATGCGCAATAAGGTGATCAGTGCATGAAAGCCACGTGATCAGTGAATGATAGCCACGTGATCAGTGCATAATCAGTTACATGATGAGTGCATGTGCAGTCTAGTGATCAGTGCATGATCAGTCACGTGATCAGTGCATGATCAGCCATGTGACCACTGCATGATAGCCACGTGATCAGTGCATGATCAGTCCCATTATCACTGTATGATCAACCACGTGATCAGTGCGTGCCCAGTTACGTGATAAGTGCATGATAGGATAGCAAAGTGATCAGTGCATGATAGCCCCGTGATCACTGCATGATCAGTCAAGGGATCAGTGCATGATCAGTTATGTGATCAGTGCATGCCCATTCACGTGATCAGTGCATGATAGCCACGTAATCAGTGCATGATAGCCACGTGATCAGTGCATGATCAGCCACGTGATCAGTGCCTGATAGCCACGTGTTCAATGCATGATCAGCCACGGAATCAGTGCATGATCATTCACGTGATCAGTGCATGTTCAGCCACGTGATCAGTGAATGATAGCTACCTGATCAGTGCATGATAGCCACGTGATCAGTGCATGATCAGTCACGGGATCAGTGCATGATCAGTCACATGAACAGAGTATGATCATCCACATGATCAGTGCATGCACAGTCACGTGACCAGTGCATGATAGCAACATTATCAGTCATGCTCAGTAACGTGATCAGTGCATGATCAGTCACGTGATCAGTGCATGGGCAGTCATGTGATCAGTGAATGATAGCCACTTGTTCTGTGCATGTTCAGTTAGGTGATCAGTGTATGATCATCCTCGGGATCAGTGCATGATAGCCATGTGAACAGTGCATGATCATTCCCGTTATCAGCGTATGATCAACCACGTGATCAGTGCATGCCCAGTTACGTGATAAGTGCATGATAGGCAAGTGATCAGTGCATGATCAGTCATGTGATCAGTGCATGATAGCCAAATGATCAGTGCATGATCAGTCACGTGATGAGTGCATGATCAGTAGTGTGATTAGTGCATGCGAAGACACGTGATCAGTGCATGATAGCCACGTTATCAGTGCATAATCAGTTATGTGATCAGTGCATGTGCAGTCAGGTGATCAATGCATGATAGCCACGTAATCAGTGCATGAGAGCCACGTGATCAGTGCATGATCAGCCACGTGATCACTGCCTGATATTCACGTGATCAGCGCCTGATAGCCACGTGATCAGTGCATGATCAGCCACGGGATCAGTGCATGATCAGTCTCATGATCAGTGTAGAATCAACCACGTGATCAGTGCATGCCCAGTTACGTGATAAGTGCATGATAGGATAGCAAAGTGATCAGTGCATGATAGCCACGTGATCACTGCATGATCAGTCAAGGGATCAGTGCATGATCAGTTATGTGATCAGTGCATGCGCAGTCACGTGATCAGTGCATGATAGCCACGTGTTCAATGCATGATCAGCCACGTGATCAGTGCATGATCAGTCACGTGATCTGTGCATGATCTGTCACATGATCACTGTATGATCATCCACATTTTCAGTGCATGCGCAGTGAGGTATTCAGGGAATGATAGTCACGGCATCAGTGCATGATCAGTCACGTGATCAGTGCAAGATCTGTCAAGTGATCAGTGTATGATCAACCACGTGATCAGTGCATGCCCAGTTACGTGATAAGTGCATGACAGTGAAGTGATCAGTGCCTGATCAGTCACATGATCAGTGCATGATAGCCAGGTGATCAGTGCATGATCTGTCACGTGATCACTGTATGTTCATCCAGATTATCTGTGCATGCACAGTCACATGATCAGGGAATGATAGCCACGTGATCAGTGCATGATCAGTCTCAGGATTATTGTATGATCATCCACGTGATCAGTGCGTGAGCACTCACATGATCAGTGTATGATCTTCCACGTGAACGGTGCATGCGCAGTCACGTGATCAGTGCATGATAGCTAGGGGATCAGTGCATGATCTGTCACGTGATCACTGTATGTTCATCCAGATTATCTGTGCATGCACAGTCACATGATCAGGGAATGATAGCCACGTGATCAGTGCATGATCAGTCTCAGGATTATTGTATGATCATCCACGTGATCAGTGCGTGAGCACTCACGTGATCAGTGTATGATCTTCCACGTGAACGGTGCATGCGCAGTCACGTGATCAGTGCATGATAGCTAGGGGATCAGTGCATGATCAGTCACGTGATCAGTGCATGATCACCCACGTGATCAGTGCCTGACCATCCACGTAATCAGTGCATGCGCTGTCACGTGATCAGTGCATGATAGTCTGGTGATCAGTGTTTGATCACCACGTGATCAGTGCATGATAGCCACGTGATCAGTTCACGATCAGTCACGTGATCAGTGCATGCACAGTCACGTGATCCATGCATGATAGATATTCGATCAGTGCATGATGAGTCACGTGATCATTGCATGATCAGCCACGTGATCAGTGCATGATAGCCAGGTGATCGGTGCATGATCAGTCACGTGGTCAGTGTATGATCAGCCACGTGATCAGTGCATGTGCCATCACGAGATCAGTGTATGTTCAGCCACGTGGTCAGTGCATGAAAGCCACATGATCAGTGCATGAGAGGCAGGTGATCAGTGCATGATCAGTCACTTGATCAGTGTAAGATCAGCCACGTGATCAGGGCATGATAGCCACCTGACCAGTGCATGATATCCACGTGATCAGTGCATCATCACTCACGTGATCAGTGTATGATCATCCACATCATCAGTGCATGCGCAGTCACGTGATCAGAGCATGATAGCCACGTGATCAGTGTATGATTAGTCACCTGGTCAGTGCATGATCAGGAACTTTATCAGTGCATGATCAGCCAAATGATCAGTGCATGATCAGGCACGTGATCAGTGTATGATCAGCCACGTGAACGGTGCATGCTGAGTCACCTGATCAGTGCCTACTGAGCTGCATGATTCCTGTCTGCTCAGCTGATTGACAACTGCCTGCTGCTTGTGTGATTGCTGCCTGCTCAGCTCTTTGATTTTTGCCTCCTGAGGCATATCATCAGTGCATGATAGCCACGTGATCCGTGCATGATCAGTCACCTGATCAGTGCATGATCAGTCACGTGATCAGTGTATGATCAGCCACATGATCAGGGCATGATAGCCACCGGATCAGTGCATGATAGCCAGGTGATCAGGGCATGATCAGTCCCGTGACCTGTGCATCCGCAGTGATGTGATCAGTGAATGATAGCCACGTGATCAGCGCATGATCAGTTCCGTGATCAGTGTATGATCAGCCACGTGATCAATGCATGTGCAGTCACGTGATCAATGCATGACAGCGACGTGATCAGTGCATGATCAATCACGTGATCAGTGTACGATCAGCCACGTGATTAGTGCATGATCAGCCACGTGATCAGTGCATGATCAGTCACGTGGTCAGTGCATGTTCAGCCAAGTGATCAGTGCATGATAGCCAAGTGATCAGCTCATGATAATTTTCGTGATGAGTGTATGATCAGCCACGTCATCAGTGCATGATAGCCACATGATCACTTCACGATCAGTCACGTTATCAGTGCATGCACAGTCACGTGATCAGTGCAAGATCTGTCATGTGCTCAGTTTATGATCAACCACGTGATCATTGCATGGCAAGTTACATGATAACTGTATGATAGCGAAGTGCTCAGTGCATGATCAGTCTTGTGATCAGGGCATGATAGGCACGTGATCAGTGCATGAACAGCCACGTGATCACTGCATGATAGCCACGAGATCAGTGCATGATAGCCACGTAATCAGTGCATGATCATTTACATAATCAGTGCATGCGCAGTAACGTGATCAGTGCATGATCAGTCATGTGATCAGTGCATGATCAGCCACGTGATCACTGCATGAAAGCCACGTGATCTGTGCATGATCAGTCAAGTGATCACTGTATGATCAGCCAAGTGATCAGTGCATGATAGCCACGTGATCAGTGCATGATCAGCCACCTGAACAGTGCATGATCAGTCATGTGATCAATGCATGATAGCCAGGTGTTCAGTGTATGATCATCTACGTGATCAGCGCATGTGAAGTCACGTGATCAGCGCATGATACCCAAGTGTTAAGGGCATGATCACCCACGTTATCAGTGAATGAGAGCCACGTGAACAGTGCATGATCAGCCACGTGATCAGTGCATGATAGCCACCTGATCAGTGTATGATCATCTACGTGATCAGTGCATGATCAGTCACGTGATCAGTGCATGCGTAGTCACGTGATCCATGCACGATAGCCACGTGATCAGTGCATGATCAGTCACGTGAATAGTGCATAATCAGCCACGTGATCAGTGCATGATAGCCAAGTGATCAGTGTATGGACAGTCACGTGATAAGTGCATGATAGCCACGTAATCAGAGCATGATCAGTTACATAATCAGTGCATGCGCAATAAGGTGATCAGTGCATGAAAGCCACGTGATCAGTGAATGATAGCCACGTGATCAGTGCATAATCAGTTACATGATGAGTGCATGTGCAGTCTAGTGATCAGTGCATGATCAGTCACGTGATCAGTGCATGATCAGCCATGTGACCACTGCATGATAGCCACGTGATCAGTGCATGATCAGTCCCATTATCACTGTATGATCAACCACGTGATCAGTGCGTGCCCAGTTACGTGATAAGTGCATGATAGGATAGCAAAGTGATCAGTGCATGATAGCCCCGTGATCACTGCATGATCAGTCAAGGGATCAGTGCATGATCAGTTATGTGATCAGTGCATGCCCATTCACGTGATCAGTGCATGATAGCCACGTAATCAGTGCATGATAGCCACGTGATCAGTGCATGATCAGCCACGTGATCAGTGCCTGATAGCCACGTGTTCAATGCATGATCAGCCACGGAATCAGTGCATGATCATTCACGTGATCAGTGCATGTTCAGCCACGTGATCAGTGAATGATAGCTACCTGATCAGTGCATGATAGCCACGTGATCAGTGCATGATCAGTCACGGGATCAGTGCATGATCAGTCACATGAACAGAGTATGATCATCCACATGATCAGTGCATGCACAGTCACGTGACCAGTGCATGATAGCAACATTATCAGTCATGCTCAGTAACGTGATCAGTGCATGATCAGTCACGTGATCAGTGCATGGGCAGTCATGTGATCAGTGAATGATAGCCACTTGTTCTGTGCATGTTCAGTTAGGTGATCAGTGTATGATCATCCTCGGGATCAGTGCATGATAGCCATGTGAACAGTGCATGATCATTCCCGTTATCAGCGTATGATCAACCACGTGATCAGTGCATGCCCAGTTACGTGATAAGTGCATGATAGGCAAGTGATCAGTGCATGATCAGTCATGTGATCAGTGCATGATAGCCAAATGATCAGTGCATGATCAGTCACGTGATGAGTGCATGATCAGTAGTGTGATTAGTGCATGCGAAGACACGTGATCAGTGCATGATAGCCACGTTATCAGTGCATAATCAGTTATGTGATCAGTGCATGTGCAGTCAGGTGATCAATGCATGATAGCCACGTAATCAGTGCATGAGAGCCACGTGATCAGTGCATGATCAGCCACGTGATCACTGCCTGATATTCACGTGATCAGCGCCTGATAGCCACGTGATCAGTGCATGATCAGCCACGGGATCAGTGCATGATCAGTCCCATGATCAGTGTAGAATCAACCACGTGATCAGTGCATGCCCAGTTACGTGATAAGTGCATGATAGGATAGCAAAGTGATCAGTGCATGATAGCCACGTGATCACTGCATGATCAGTCAAGGGATCAGTGCATGATCAGTTATGTGATCAGTGCATGCGAAGTCACGTGATCAGTGCATGATAGCCACGTGTTCAATGCATGATCAGCCACGTGATCAGTGCATGATCAGTCACGTGATCTGTGCATGATCTGTCACATGATCACTGTATGATCATCCACATTTTCAGTGCATGCGCAGTGAGGTATTCAGGGAATGATAGTCACGGCATCAGTGCATGATCAGTCACGTGATCAGTGCAAGATCTGTCAAGTGATCAGTGTATGATCAACCACGTGATCAGTGCATGCCCAGTTACGTGATAAGTGCATGATAGCGAAGTGATCAGTGTATGATCAGTCACGTTATCTGTGCATGATCTGTCACATGATCACTGTATGATCATCCACATTTTCAGTGCATGCGAAGTGACGTGTTCAGGGAATGATAGACACGTGATCAGTGCATGGTCAGTCACGTGATAAGTGTACGATCAGCCACGTGATCATAGCATGATAGCCACATGATCAGGGCATGATAGCCACCGGATCAGTGCATGATAGCCAGGTGATCAGGGCATGATCAGTCCCGTGACCTGTGCATCCGCAGTGACGTGATCAGTGAATGATAGCCACGTGATCAGCGCATGATCAGTCCCGTGATCAGTGTATGATCAGCCACGTGATCAATGCATGTGCAGTCACGTGATCAATGCATGACAGCGACGTGATCAGTGCATGATCAATCACGTGATCAGTGTACGATCAGCCACGTGATTAGTGCATGATCAGCCACGTGATCAGTGCATGATCAGTCACGTGGTCAGTGCATGTTCAGCCAAGTGATCAGTGCATGATAGCCAAGTGATCAGCTCATGATAATTTTCGTGATGAGTGTATGATCAGCCACGTCATCAGTGCATGATAGCCACATGATCACTTCACGATCAGTCACGTTATCAGTGCATGCACAGTCACGTGATCAGTGCAAGATCTGTCATGTGGTCAGTTTATGATCAACCACGTGATCATTGCATGGCAAGTTACATAATAACTGTATGATAGCGAAGTGCTCAGTGCATGATCAGTCTTGTGATCAGGGCATGATAGGCACGTGATCAGTGCATGATAAGCCACGTGATCAGTACCTGACCATCCACGTGATCAGTGCATGCGCAGACATGTGATCAGTGGATGATAGCCATGTCATCAGTGCATCATCAGTTACGTGATCAGTTTATGACCAGCCACGTTATCAGTGCATGATATCCACGTGATCAGTTCACAATCAGTCACGTGACAGTGCATGCACAGTCACGTGATCAGTGCATGATAGCTATGAGATCAGTGCATGATCAGTCACGTGATCAGTGCATGACAGCCACGTGATCAGTGCATGATCAGGCATGTGATCAGTGCATGATAAGGCATGTGAGCAGTACCTGACCATCCACGTGATCAGGGCATGCACAGACATGTGATCAATGGATGATAGCCAGGTGATCAGTGCATGATCAGTCACGTAATCAGTGCATGAGAGCCACGTGAACAGTGCATGCTCAGTCACGTAATCAGGAGCTGCTGAGCTGCGTGTTTCTTGTCTGCTCATGTGCTTGACAATTGCCAGCTGAGCTTCGGGATTCCTGCCTGCTCATTTGCTTGATAATTGCCAGCTGAGCTGCTTGACTCCTGCCTGCTCATCAGCTTGATAATTGCCAGCTGAGCTTTGTGATTCATGCCTGTTCATCTGCTTGACAATTGCCAGCTGAGCTGCGTGATACCTGTGTGCTCATCTGCTTGATTATTGCTAGCTCAGCTGAGTGATTCCTGCCTGCTCATCCGCTTGACAATTGTCAGCTGAGCCGTGTGATTCCTGCCTGCTCAGCTGCTTGATTATTGCCAGCTGAGCAGCATGCTTCATCACAGCTGAAGTCCAGGATTATTGCCTGCTGATTGCGTGATTCGTGCCTGTTTAGCTCTTTGAATATTGCCTCCTGATGCACATCATCAGTGTATGATAGCCATGTGATCAGTGCATGATTAGTCATGTGAGCAGTGTATGATCAGCCACGTAATCAGTACACGATAGCCATGTGATCAGTGCATGTTAGCCACCTAATCAGTGCATGATCAGTCAAGTTATCAGTGTATTATCAGCCACGTGATCAGTGCATGATCAGCCACGTGATCATTGCATGATCAGCCACGTGATCAGTGCATGATAGCCACGTGATCGGTGCATGATCAGTCACGTGGTCAGTGTATGATCAGCCACATGATCAGTGCATGTGCCGTCACGAGACCAGTGTATGTTCAGCCACGTGGTCAGTGCATGAAAGCCACATGATCAGTGCATGAGAGGCAGGTGATCAGTGCATGATCAGTCACTTGATCAGTGTAAGATCAGCCACGTGATCAGGGCATGATAGCCACCTGACCAGTGCATGATATCCAGGTGATCAGTGCATCATCACTCAGGTGATCAGTGTATGATCATCCACATCATCAGTGCATGTGCAGTCACGTGATCAGTGCATGATAGCCACGTGATCAGTGTATGATTAGTCACCTGGTCAGTGCATGATCAGGAACTTTATCAGTGCATGATCAGTCAAATGATCAGTGCATGATCAGCCAAATGATCAGTGCATGATCAGGCACGTGATCAGTGTATGATCAGCCACGTGAACGGTGCATGCTGAGTCACGTGATCAGCGCCTACTGAGCTGCATGATTCCTGTCTGCTCAGCTGATTGACAAGTGCCTGCTGCTTGTGTGATTGCTGCCGGCTCAGCTCTTTGATTGTTGCCTCCTGAGGCACATCATCAGTGCATGATAGCCACGTGATCAGTGCGTGATCAGTCAGCTGATCAGTGCATTATCAGTCACGTGATCAGTGTATGATCAGCCACATGATCAGGGCATGATATCCACCAGATCAGTGCATGATAGCCAGGTGATCAGGGCATGATCAGTCCTGTGAACTGTGCATTGGCAGTGACCTGATCAGTGAATGACAGCCACGTGATCAGCGCATGATCAGTCCCGTGAACAGTGTATGATCAGCCACGTGATCAATGCATGTGCAGTCACGTGATCAGTGCATGATCAGTCACGTGATCAGTGCATGATCAGCCACGTGATCAGTGCAAGATCAGTCACGTGATCAGTGCATTTCAGCCAAGTGTTCAGTGCATGATAGCCAAGTGATCATCGCATGATAATTTTCGTGAGGAGTGTATGATCAGCCACGTGATCACTGCATGATAGTCACATGATCACCTCACGATCAGTCACGTTATCAGTGCATGCACAGTCACGTGATCAGTGCAAGATCTGCCATGTGGTCAGTTTATGATCAACCACGTGATCATTGCATGGCAAGTTACATGATAAGTGTATGAGAGCGAAGTGCTCAGTGCATGAACAGTCTCGTGATCAGTGCATGAGAGCCACCTAATCAGTGCATGATCAGTCACGTGATCAGTGCATGATCAGCCACGTGATCAGTGCATGATAAGCCACGTGATCAGTGCATTATAGCCACAAGATCAGTGCATGCACAGTCATGTGATAAGTGGATGATAGCGAAGTGATCAGTGCTTGATCAGTTACCTGATCAGTGCATAATAGCCAGGTGATCAGTGCATGATCAGTCACGTGATCAGTGTATGATCAGCCACGTGATTAGTGCATAATCAGCCACGTGATCAGGGAATGATCAGCTACGTGATCAGAACCACACCATCCATGTGATCAGTGCATGATAGACATGTGATAAGGGCATGATTAGTTACGTGATCAGTGTATGATCAGCCACGTGATCAGAGCATGATAGCCAAGTGAGGAGTTCACGATCAGACCCGTGAACAGTGCATGCACAGTCACATGATCAGTGCAAGATCTGACACGTGATCAATGTATGGTCAACCACATGATCATTGCATGCCCAGTTACGTGATAAGTGCATGATAGCAAAGTGATCAGTGCATGATCAGTCACGTTATCTGTGCATGATCTGTCACATGATCACTGTATGATCATCCATATTTTCAGTGCATGCGCAGTGACGTGTTCAGGGAATGATAGACACGTGATCAGTGCATGGTCAGTCACGTGATAAGTGTACGATCAGCCACGTGATCATAGCATGATAGCCACGTGATCAGGGCATGATAGCCATGTGATCAGTACATGATCAGCCACGTGATCAGAACACGATTGCCAAGTGATCAGTGCATGATCAGTCACGAAATCAGTGCATTATAGCCACGAGATCAGTGCATGCACAGTCATGTGATAAGTGGATGATAGCGAAGTGATCAGTGCTTGATCAGTTCCTGATCATTGCATAATAGCCAGGTGATCAGTGCATGATAATTTTCGTGAGGAGTGTATGATCAGCCACGTGATCAGTGCATGATAGTCACATGATCACCTCACGATCAGTCACGTTATCAGTGCATGCACAGTCACGTGATCAGTGCAAGATCTGTCATGTGGTCAGTTTATGATCAACCACGTGATCATTGCATGGCAAGTTACATGATAAGTGTATGATAGCGAAGTGCTCAGTGCATGAACAGTCTCGTGATCAGTGCATGATAGCCACGTGATCAGTGCATGATCAGTCACATGATCAGTGCATGATCAGTCACGTGATCAGTGTATGATCAGCCACGTGATTAGTGCATAATCAGCCACGTCATCAGGGCATGATCAGCTACGTGTCAGAACCACACCATCCATGTGATCAGTGCATGATAGACACGTGATAAGGGCATGATAAGTTACGTGATCAGTGTATGATCAGCCACGTGATCAGAGCATGATAGCCACGTGAGCAGTTCACGATCAGACCCGTGAACAGTGCATGCACAGTCACATGATCAGTGCAAGATCTGACACGTGATCAATGTATGGTCAACCACATGATCATTGCATGCCCAGTTACGTGATAAGTGCATGATAGCGAAGTGATCAGTGCATGATCAGTCACGTTGTCTGTGCATGATCTGTCACATGATCACTGTATGATCATCCACATTTTCAGTGCATGCGAAGTGACGTGTTCAGGGAATGATAGACACGTGATCAGTGCATGGTCAGTCACGTGATAAGTGTACGATCAGCCACGTGATCATAGCATGATAGCCACGTGATCAGGGCATGATAGCCATGTGATCAGTACATGATCAGCCACGTGATCAGAGCATGATAGCCAAGTGATTAGTGCATGATCAGGCACGAAATCAGTGCATTATAGCCACGAGATCAGTGCATGCACAGTCATGTGTTAAGTGGATGATAGCGAAGTGATCAGTGCTTGATCAGTTCCTGATCAGTGCATAATAGCCAGGTGATCAGTGCATGATCAGTCACGTGATCAGTGCATTATCAGTCACGTGATCAGTTTATGATCAGCCACGTGATTAGTGCTAGATCAGCCACGTGATCAGTGCATGCGCAGACATGTGATCAGTGGATGATAGTCAAGACATCAGTGCATCATCAGTTACGTGATCAGTTTATGATCAGCCACGTCATCAGTGCATGATATCCACGTGATCAGTTCACAATCAGTCACGTGACAGTGCATGCACAGTCACGTGATCAGTGCATGATAGCTATGAGATCAGTGCATGATCAGTCACGTGATCAGTGCATGACAGCCACGTGATCAGTGCATGATCAGGCATGTGATCAGTGCATGATAAGGCATGTGAGCAGTACCTGACCATCCACGTGATCAGGGCATGCACAGACATGTGATCAATGGATGATAGCCAGGTGATCAGTGCATGATCAGTCACGTAATCCGTGCATGATAGCCACGTGAACAGTGCATGCTCAGTCACGTAATCAGGAGCTGCTGAGCTGCGTGTTTCCTGTCTGCTCATGTGCTTGACAATTGCCAGCTGAGCTTCGGGATTCCTGCCTGCTCATTTGCTTGATAATTGCCAGCTGAGCTGCGTGACTCCTGCCTGCTCATCAGCTTGATAATTGCCAGCTGAGCTGCGTGATTCCTGGCTTCTCATCTGCTTGATAATTGCCAGCTGAGCTTTGTGATTCATGCCTGTTCATCTGCTTGACAATTGCCAGCTGAGCTGCGTGATACATGCCTGTTCATCTGCTTGACAATTGCCAGCTGAGCTGCGTGATACCTGTGTGCTCATCTGCTTGATTATTGCTAGCTCAGCTGAGTGATTCCTGCCTGCTCATCCGCTTGACAATTGTCAGCTGAGCCGTGTGATTCCTGCCTGCTCAGCTGCTTAATTATTGCCAGCTGAGCAGCATGCTTCATCACAGCTGAAGTCCAGGATTATTGCCTGCTGATTGCGTGATTCGTGCCTGTTTAGCTCTTTGAATATTGCCTCCTGATGCACATCATCAGTGTATGATAGCCATGTGATCAGTGCATGATTAGTCATGTGAGCAGTGTATGATCAGCCACGTAATCAGTACACGATAGCCATGTGATCAGTGCATGTTAGCCACCTAATCAGTGCATGATCAGTCAAGTTATCAGTGTATTATCAGCCACGTGATCAGTGCATGATCAGCCACGTGATCATTGCATGATCAGCCACGTGATCAGTGCATGATAGCCACGTGATCGGTGCATGATCAGTCACGTGGTCAGTGTATGATCAGCCACATGATCAGTGCATGTGCCGTCACGAGACCAGTGTATGTTCAGCCACGTGGTCAGTGCATGAAAGCCACATGATCAGTGCATGAGAGGCAGGTGATCAGTGCATGATCAGTCACTTGATCAGTGTAAGATCAGCCACGTGATCAGGGCATGATAGCCACCTGACCAGTGCATGATATCCAGGGGATCAGTGCATCATCACTCAGGTGATCAGTGTATGATCATCCACATCATCAGTGCATGTGCAGTCACGTGATCAGTGCATGATAGCCACGTGATCAGTGTATGATTAGTCACCTGGTCAGTGCATGATCAGGAACTTTATCAGTGCATGATCAGTCAAATGATCAGTGCATGATCAGCCAAATGATCAGTGCATGATCAGGCACGTGATCAGTGTATGATCAGCCACGTGAACGGTGCATGCTGAGTCACGTGATCAGCGCCTACTGAGCTGCCTGATTCCTGTCTGCTCAGCTGATTGACAAGTGCCTGCTGCTTGTGTGATTGCTGCCGGCTCAGCTCTTTGATTGTTGCCTCCTGAGGCACATCATCAGTGCATGATAGCCACGTGATCAGTGCGTGATCAGTCAGCTGATCAGTGCATTATCAGTCACGTGATCAGTGTATGATCAGCCACATGATCAGGGCATGATAGCCACCGGATCAGTGCATGATAGCCAGGTGATCAGTGCATGATCAGTCCCGTGAACTGTGCATTGGCAGTGACCTGATCAGTGAATGACAGCCACGTGATCAGCGCATGATCAGTCCCGTGAACAGTGTATGATCAGCCACGTGATCAATGCATGTGCAGTCACGTGATCAGTGCATGATCAGTCACGTGATCAGTGCATGATCAGCCACGTGATCAGTGCAAGATCAGTCACGTGATCAGTGCATGTTCATCCAAGTGTTCAGTGCATGATAGCCAAGTGATCATCGCATGATAATTTTCGTGAGGAGTGTATGATCAGCCACGTGATCAGTGCATGATAGTCACATGATCACCTCACGATCAGTCACGTTATCAGTGCATGCACAGTCACGTGATCAGTGCAAGATCTGTCATGTGGTCAGTTTATGATCAACCACGTGATCATTGCATGGCAAGTTACATGATAAGTGTATGATAGCGAAGTGCTCAGTGCATGAACAGTCTCGTGATCAGTGCATGATAGCCACGTGATCAGTGCATGATCAGTCACATGATCAGTGCATGATCAGTCACGTGATAAGTGTATGATCAGCCACGTGATTAGTGCATAATCAGCCACGTCATCAGGGCATGATCAGCTACGTGTCAGAACCACACCATCCATGTGATCAGTGCATGATAGACACGTGATAAGGGCATGATAAGTTACGTGATCAGTGTATGATCAGCCACGTGATCAGAGCATGATAGCCACGTGAGCAGTTCACGATCAGACCCGTGAACAGTGCATGCACAGTCACATGATCAGTGCAAGATCTGACACGTGATCAATGTATGGTCAACCACATGATCATTGCATGCCCAGTTACGTGATAAGTGCATGATAGCGAAGTGATCAGTGCATGATCAGTCACGTTGTCTGTGCATGATCTGTCACATGATCACTGTATGATCATCCACATTTTCAGTGCATGCGAAGTGACGTGTTCAGGGAATGATAGACACGTGATCAGTGCATGGTCAGTCACGTGATAAGTGTACGATCAGCCACGTGATCATAGCATGATAGCCACGTGATCAGGGCATGATAGCCATGTGATCAGTACATGATCAGCCACGTGATCAGAGCATGATAGCCAAGTGATTAGTGCATGATCAGGCACGAAATCAGTGCATTATAGCCACGAGATCAGTGCATGCACAGTCATGTGTTAAGTGGATGATAGCGAAGTGATCAGTGCTTGATCAGTTCCTGATCAGTGCATAATAGCCAGGTGATCAGTGCATGATCAGTCACGTGATCAGTGCATTATCAGTCACGTGATCAGTTTATGATCAGCCACGTGATTAGTGCTAGATCAGCCACATGATCAGTGCATGCGCAGACATGTGATCAGTGGATGATAGTCAAGACATCAGTGCATCATCAGTTACGTGATCAGTTTATGATCAGCCACGTCATCAGTGCATGATATCCACGTGATCAGTTCACAATCAGTCACGTGACAGTGCATGCACAGTCACGTGATCAGTGCATGATAGCTATGAGATCAGTGCATGATCAGTCACGTGATCAGTGCATGACAGCCACGTGATCAGTGCATGATCAGGCATGTGATCAGTGCATGATAAGGCATGTGAGCAGTACCTGACCATCCACGTGATCAGGGCATGCACAGACATGTGATCAATGGATGATAGCCAGGTGATCAGTGCATGATCAGTCACGTAATCCGTGCATGATAGCCACGTGAACAGTGCATGCTCAGTCACGTAATCAGGAGCTGCTGAGCTGCGTGTTTCCTGTCTGCTCATGTGCTTGACAATTGCCAGCTGAGCTTCGGGATTCCTGCCTGCTCATTTGCTTGATAATTGCCAGCTGAGCTGCGTGACTCCTGCCTGCTCATCAGCTTGATAATTGCCAGCTGAGCTGCGTGATTCCTGGCTTCTCATCTGCTTGATAATTGCCAGCTGAGCTTTGTGATTCATGCCTGTTCATCTGCTTGACAATTGCCAGCTGAGCTGCGTGATACATGCCTGTTCATCTGCTTGACAATTGCCAGCTGAGCTGCGTGATACCTGTGTGCTCATCTGCTTGATTATTGCTAGCTCAGCTGAGTGATTCCTGCCTGCTCATCCGCTTGACAATTGTCAGCTGAGCCGTGTGATTCCTGCCTGCTCAGCTGCTTAATTATTGCCAGCTGAGCAGCATGCTTCATCACAGCTGAAGTCCAGGATTATTGCCTGCTGATTGCGTGATTCGTGCCTGTTTAGCTCTTTGAATATTGCCTCCTGATGCACATCATCAGTGTATGATAGCCATGTGATCAGTGCATGATTAGTCATGTGAGCAGTGTATGATCAGCCACGTAATCAGTACACGATAGCCATGTGATCAGTGCATGTTAGCCACCTAATCAGTGCATGATCAGTCAAGTTATCAGTGTATTATCAGCCACGTGATCAGTGCATGATCAGCCACGTGATCATTGCATGATCAGCCACGTGATCAGTGCATGATAGCCACGTGATCGGTGCATGATCAGTCACGTGGTCAGTGTATGATCAGCCACATGATCAGTGCATGTGCCGTCACGAGACCAGTGTATGTTCAGCCACGTGGTCAGTGCATGAAAGCCCACATGATCAGTGCATGAGAGGCAGGTGATCAGTGCATGATCAGTCACTTGATCAGTGTAAGATCAGCCACGTGATCAGGGCATGATAGCCACCTGACCAGTGCATGATATCCAGGGGATCAGTGCATCATCACTCAGGTGATCAGTGTATGATCATCCACATCATCAGTGCATGTGCAAGTCACGTGATCAGTGCATGATAGCCACGTGATCAGTGTATGATTAGTCACCTGGTCAGTGCATGATCAGGAACTTTATCAGTGCATGATCAGTCAAATGATCAGTGCATGAATCAGCCAACTGATCAGTGCATGATCAGGCACGTGATCAGTGTATGATCAGCCACGTGAACGGTGCATGCTGAGTCACGTGATCAGCGCCTACTGAGCTGCATGATTCCTGTCTGCTCAGCTGATTGACAAGTGCCTGCTGCTTGTGTGATTGCTGCCGGCTCAACTCTTTGATTGTTGCCTCCTGAGGCACATCATCAGTGCATGATAGCCACGTGATCAGTGCGTGATCAGTCAGCTGATCAGTGCATTATCAGTCACGTGATCAGTGTATGATCAGCCACATGATCAGGGCATGTTAGCCACGAATCAGTGCATGATAGCCAGGTGATCAGTGCATGAGCAGTCCCGTGAACCTGTGCATTGGGCAGTGACGGAGCAGGGTGGAAAGGACAGCACGGGATCAGCGCAGTGAGCAGGCCCGGGAACAGGTGGAGGGAGCATCCACGGAGCAATGCAGGTGGCAGGCACGGGTCAGTGCATGATCAGTTTCACCTGTGAATCAGTGCATGATCAGCCACGGTGATCAAGGCTGCTGATCAGTCACGTGATCAGTGCATGTTTCAGCAAGTGTTCAGTGCATGATAGCCAAGTGATCATCGCATGATAATTTTCGTGAGGAGTGTATGATCAGCCACGTGAACACATGAATAGTCACATGATCACCTCACGATCAGTCACGTTATCAGTGCATGCACAGTCACGTGATCAGTGCAAGATCTGTCATGTGGTCAGTTTATGATCAACCACGTGATCATTGCATGGCAAGTTACATGATAAGTGTATGAGAGCGAAGTGCTCAGTTGAGTGCTGGATTGAGATCGCACGTCTCGTGATCAGTGACATGATAGTGTCACATGAGATGATCAGTGACAGATACCAGATGCTACACATCCATCAGAAGTGTGCATGTATCATCACTGGTGAGAAGGTAGAGAGTTGATCACGAGGTAGTGCAAGAAATAGAGATCAGGACCACGTGGCATCAGGGCATGATGCCGGCCGCGTGTCAGAACCACACCATCTATGTTGGATGCTAGATAGACATGATAGACACGGTGATAAGGGCATGATAAGTTACGTGCTCAGTGTAATGAGTTAGGAGGCACGTGATCAGAGATGAATAGGCCACGTGAGCAGTTCAACCGGATCAGACCCGTGAAACAGTGCATGCACAGTCCATGATCAGGGGTAGACGGAGATCTCCTGAGACGAGCGATTAAAGTGTGGAGAGTGTATGGTCAGGGACAACACATCTGATCCATAATGCCGCAGGTAATGACTCCGCCTGTTTTAATTGTACATGTAACCATGGAGCGCTTAGATGATAGATGTTGTCGGAGGAGGAGAGATGTAGTGAGCCATGGATCTAGAACCTGTCACGTTGTACGTAAGTGCAGTAGATCTGTCACACAGTTATTTGTATGGAGGCTATTGTACGTGATGTTGCATCGCACATTTTCGATGTGAGCAACGGCTTTCCGCCTCGAGAGGTTGACAGTGGTTCAGGTGTGGAATGATAGAACGTGATCAGTGCATGGTCAGTCACGTGATAAGTTGTACGATCTATGGATACGCGCGAGTTGTGATAGGGTCGGAATTAGTCAGTATGTCAGACCACGGGTGATCAATTTAGCACAATGATACAGCCACGTGATCAGGGCATGAAAACGCAGCTGTTTGGAGATAGGGATTATAGCCATGTGATCAGTAAAAAATGATCAGAGCAGCCACGTGATCAAGAGCATGAATAGCCAAAAGATAGATTTTACGCGTGTGGAGACATATTGTAGATATGGGCACTCTTTCGTGGGCGGAATCAGTGCGCATTATAGCCACGAGATCAATGTGCAATGCACAGTCAATGTGGTTAAGTGGATATAATATATGTCGTATAGTAGGTTCGCAGACTGGATGATAATGGTGGGGCAGTTTAGTGGCCGTAGAATTGGTAGGGTGTGGCTGGTTGAAATAGCGAAGTGATCAGTGCTTGAATCAAATGTTCCTGATCAGTTGCATTTGCGGAAGAGCGGTTGCATGATGATCGACGCCCAGGTGATCAGTGCGATGTCTAAGTCTTGGGATCACAGTCACGTGATCAGTGGGCATTAAAATCTTAGGATCACATTCGTGTGTTGTTGCGGACCGGTAGTTGGTTGGGTTGCTCGGATAATGAGATAGGTGTCAGGTGATTCTCGTCAAATGCTTGCGTTGTAGGAAGATGGCATCCAAACACTGGGTGAGATCAAGTTTATTAAAAAAATTCGTTTGATCCAACATCTGGATTGGTCGTTTTCTCTAGATACTAACGTAAGAAGGAGACCGGAGGTCGGGCGGCCCTAAGACGTTTTTTTTTGATACAAGCATCGGTGTATAGGGCATCTGGATTTCACTGATTAATGCTCCCCGATCATGAGCCACAATCATGAATCAGTGCATGGCGCAGTACGTCCAGAGAATAATAATCTAGAGAGGTGCAGTTGGATGATCAGTACAATGGACACATCGGGCAGTGCATTCCATCAGTTACCGTGATAGTGTGGTTGTTTGATCAGCCACCAGTCATCAGTGTGCACATGAATCCACGGATGTGATCAGTTCAAATCAGTCACGTGCAGTGCAATGCACACAGTCACGTTGAATAGTTGCCAATGATAGCTATGGGAAGGCTAAGTCAGTGCTAGTCGATAGTCGACGTGATCAGTAGCATGAACAAGCGCACCGGAATCAGGTGCAACGCAGGATTGGCCGATGATGCAGCTGCAGCATCTGTGATAAAGTTGACGATAATGAATTGAAGGCATGTGCAGCATAAGTAGAAGCACGTGACACGCGATCTCGCTGCTCGGTTGCCACAAGCCAGCCAGGCCACGGAAGTGTAGTTCGAGGCAATGCCACAGGACATGTGATCAATGGAGTCATAGCACAGGTATCAGTGCATTGATCAGTTCACTAATCCTGTGATGTATGAAGCCAACAGTGAACAGTCATGCTCAGTACAGCAATCACGACCGGCTGCTAGACTGCGTGTTTCCTGCTGCTTCATGTTGCTTGAACAAATTGCCAGCACATGAGCTTCGGATGTGCCTGCTGCTCATGCTTGCTTGGATAATTGCCACGTCGAGCTGCTGACTCCTCCTGCACACTCCAGCTTGATAATTGCACTGAGCTGCGTATGTCCTGCTTTCTCATTTCTGCTTGATAATTGACCACATGAGCTTGCTTGATTCATGCCTGTTCCTTGCTTACAATTGCCAAGCTGAGGCTGCCGTATACATGCGCCTTGTCATCTTGCTTGACACTTCAGCTGAGCTGCGTGATACCTGTTGCTCATCTGCTTTGATTATTTCTACTAGGCTGAGTCATCCCTAGCCTGCTCATCCCGCGTTGACAATTTGTCAGCTGAGCCCGTTGGATTCCCTGCCTGCTTCACTGCTTCAAATTATTGCCAGCTGAGCAAGCATGCTTTCATCAACAGCTGAAGTCCAGGAATTATTGCTGCTGATTGCCTGATTCTGCACTGTTTAGCTCTTTGAATATTGCCCTCCTATCAGATGAACATCATCTGTATGATACCATAGTGATGTACAGTGCATGATTGGTCTCGCCAGTGGAGCCAGTGGGTGTAGTGACCTATCAGCCGTACAATGTAATCAGTACAAGATCTAGCGATAGCCAAGCAAGGAGATGGGTCTGTGATCAAGTGGCATGTTAGCACCGACACATTAATCAAGTCAGTGGGATACAGTCAAGGAGTTATAGTGTATATCAGTCGGCTAGCGGACACAGGATTGTCGCGGGTGTTTGATCAGTGTGCAATGTATCAGGCTCAGCACGTGATGCATGTGCGAAGTCTTGATTCTTAGCAACGACCAGTAGTCTCAGATGCACGTGATCAGATGCAACTGATAGCCAACACTCACGTGAAATCGGTGCAATCGGCATGCATGATCAGGGGCAGAATCAACGGTGGTCAGTTATGATCAGTTGGTGAGCCTATTAGTCCCAGCAAATTGATCAGATGGCAATGTGCCTCTCGTACGAAGACCAGTGTAAGGTCAGGGCTGAGCGGGTTTCAGAGAAGACGATCGCCACGTTGGTCAGTCATGAAAGCCACATGATCAAGTGCATGAGAGGCATCGGTGTTTCAGTGCATGAATCAGTCACTGATCAGTGTAAGATCAGGCCACGTGAGATCCAGGGCATGACAAATAAAATAGAACCAACCAACTTTGACCAGTGAGGCATTGAATATCCAGCGATTGGGATCAGTGCTCTATTTCTGACTCTAGTATGTGATCAGTGTAATGATAACACCACATTGGTCACAATATATAAACAATGAATTATGTGCAGGAATTTTGAAAGGGAGTAGTAGCGTAATGTCGACAGCGTTGAATTCAGTGCATGAAGATAGCGCACGTGAGTTCAAGTATGGTATGATTGTAAAGGTGTCACACCGGCTGGTTCAGTGCTATGATCAGGAACTATTAGTCGGGGGGGCGTATAATGATGCAGCTAGAAATGATCAAGCATGAGTGTCGCCAATGATCAGTTGCAGAGAAGAATTGATTCAGGCAAGACTGATGAGTGAAATTGATCAGCCACGGAAGGTGCATGCTTGAGTCCACAGTGATCAGCGCCTACTGAGCTGCATGATCCTGTCTGCTCAGCTGTATGAAAAGTGCCTGCGGGCTTGTGGTGGATTAGGCTGCCAGGCTAACTCTTTGATTGGTTGCCCGTCCTGAAGTGGGCCAGATAGAGGGAGTGAGAAGAGGCACCATGTGCCATCAGTGCAAAGAAAATGATAGCCACGTGATCCCAGTGCGGGGGGCGTACTGAATCAGGAGCACAGAAGGTCAGCTGATCAGTGCATTACAGATTAACGAGGTGGATCAGTGTATGATGCACAGCCAACTGATCAGGGCATGTTGCGTGCAATTCACGCGAATCAGTGGGCTTGAATACCAGGTGATCAGTTGCAGATGATATCAGCCCTACTGTGCATTTGGAGTTTGACCTGATCGTGAATGACAGCAAGTGAATCAGTCGCCATGATCAGTGTCCCCGTGCACAAGTGTGGATGTTTTTTTTGTTTGTTTCACCACGTACGTGATCAAATGCAATAGTGCAGAGGTTACGTGATCAGTGCATGATCAGTTTCCTACGACAATTCCGTCTCTCACGTGAATCAGTGCAATGATCGAGCCACGGTGATCAAGCGCTAGAACTGTACTTCAGTCACGTGATCAGTGGCATGTTTCAGCAAGTGTTCAGTGCATGATAGGCAAAGTGATCATCGCATGATAATTTCAGAGTCGCAGGGTGAGAGTGTAAATGATCAGCCGCACACGTGAACAGTGCAATGATAGGTCACAGTGAATTCAACCTCAGATCAAGACTGGTCACACGTATCAGTGCCAATGCACAAAGTCAACGTGATCAGTGCAAGTCTGTCATGTGGTCAAAGTTTATGAATCACCACGTACGACGCAGAACGTGATCATGTGCACTGGCAGTTACATGATAAGTGTATGAGAGGAGTGCTTCCAGTATGCAAATGAACAGTCTCGTCGCGACGGATCAGTCTGGCTAGAAGAGTTAACATAGCGCGTTAGGGCCACGTATGGATTGTGATCAGCTCGCATGCTCAGGGGTCCTTATACGAAAAACTGTGCCATGTCGTAGGAGTGGACCCTGATCAGTGAATGACTCACGCGCGCGACCCGTTTCAGCAGGACCGGATAGAACGAGCAAGTAGAACGTGATTAGTGCATAATCCAGCGGTGGCACGTACGTCAATCCAGGCCATGAATCAGCTACTGTCAGAACCCACAAGCCACTCCATGGATCAGTTGCATGATGAGAACGACGTGATAAGGGGCATGATAAGTTAGCGGTGACATGCACAAGCGGGAAGGAGCAGTTAGAGCGGATGGATGTTTATGAATCAAAACCGCCACGTGATCAGAGCATGAATTAAGTCTGCTGAGCGGCTTTCGTGACACGTGCAGGTCAACGGAGGCACACGTGAGAGTTACGTCAGACCGTGAACAGTCTGAGCACCAATTCGCAGTTAGCACAGTCAACAATTGGTATATGCGGCCGGGATTCTCACGGTCGTAAGTGATCCAAGTAAGCTATTCTGTAGAGACGGATCTGACACGGTGATCAGGTGATCTTATGGAGTCAAGAGCACGGCCACAGGATTGCGTATCTTTGCCATGCCCAGTTAGCGTGATAAGTGCGCTTGATGTAGCGAGAGGTATGGATCACGGGAATGGAGCGGAATGTGTTCAGTCACATGTTGTCTGTGCGCTATGATCTGTCACCATGATCACTGTATGATCATCCACATTTTCAGTGCATGGCGAAGTGACGTGTTTCAGAGGGAATGCACAGAACCACGCATGATCAGTGCTACTGTCAGAGTCAACGCTGAATCAAGTGTACGATCAGATGCGCGGGGCGATCGAGAAGTGTGAGGTGCGAGAACGATGACTCTAAGGTCTACGGCTATTTAGCCACGTGATCATAGCATGATAGCCACGTATCAGGGCAATGATAGCCATGTGGATCACAGTACATGATCAGCCAACGTGGATCAGAGCATGATAGCCAAAGTGATTAGTGATGAATCAGGCACGAATCAGTGCATTATAGCCACGAGATCAGGCATGCACAGTCATGTTGTTAAGTGATGATAGCGAAGTGATCAGTGCTTGATCAGTTCCTGATCAGTGCAAATATAATAGCCCAGGGTGATCAGTGCAGATGGATCGTCCAACGTGGATCAGTGCATTATCAGTCACGGTGATGCAGTTTTAATGAATCAGCACAACTTTCGACTTGAGGTGATTATGCTGTTAGATCAGCGACGTGATGCAGT